>NC_056733.1:1901250228-1901313021 GCF_019279795.1 Protopterus annectens | reverse complement strand
TGGACTAGCTTGGTCTGCAGGGCTATGGAGAGCATCATCATGGAACTCATTAACAGAGACATTGGGAACCTCCAAACACTGGACCCTACCCAGTTCGGCTTTAAGGGCAGATCATGCCTCCTTAAACTGGTGGACTTCTTTGAGACAGTTACCAAGGCTATAGATGAGGGAAAGGTGGTACACACAGCCTACCTTGACCTCGCAAAGGCCTTTGACACTATTCCCCATTCTGGTATTATTAACAAGCTCACCAGCCTGAACATAAACCCCTATGTCACAAGATGGGTTGCCAACTGGCTCATGGACAGAACCCACATAGTGAGAGTTGCGGGAGCTAGGTCAGATTCTAAACCGGTTACAAGTGGCGCTCCCCAAGGCTCAGTCCTAGGACCCCTCCTGTTTGGCATATACTTCTAAGAGGTACAGCCAAGCACAGGAAGACTATGGCTGACCAAGCTTGCAGATGACTGTAAACTAAGGGCTATAACTGACTCTCCGGCTGACACAGACATCCTCCAAAAGGGTCACCGAGACGAACACCTGATGTCAAAATCACGGCCTCAAGCTAAATGCCAAAAAGTGCATAGTCATCACCTTTGGAAAAAACAAAGTACCCACAAACTACCACATAGGTGGTAGTCCCCTAAATATGGAAGACATAATAAGGGATCTGGGGACCCAAGTAGATAGTTATCTCTCCTTTGATAATCACATTGCCAAAGTGGTTAGAAAATCCTTCTACGTGGCCCACCTAATCACAAAATGGTTCACATACAGATCAAGACATCAAGGTCATTGTGCCCCTCTACTCATCAGACCCATCACAGAGCACGACGCCCCATTTGGGATGTACCTTGCAAGACCACAGAAGTACCTCACACCAAGAGGATCACTGGCCTCAGACAGATGCCCTATGCAGCTCGAAACTCTAGCTGTACTCTGGTGCATACCGCCTACTCAGAGGTGATCTCTGCCTGACATACAAGGCCATGTCCAAACCAGAACTGATGGACATGCTCCACCTAAAGAAAACCATATCCCCTCCAGCCACACGCTCTAGGGATCTAAACCTCACCACAATAAATAAGACGTGCTGGAGGGATAGATTCCTGTCCCAGAGTTCCCATGCTTTGGAACAAGATTCCAATCTACATTAGGCAGAGCTCCTCACACACTCTTCAAGAGAAACCTTGAAGAGTGGATGGGAAACCAAGTTTACCCCGGGGATCACTTCAGTGGCTCTGCTGGACAGAGGCACAGGGAATTAATCTAAGGGGCTGGCGAAAGCCAGCACATTCTAAATAAATCCATAAGTGAGTAAAGTACTACCACGCTGTATATGAAGCAACTACACTTATTAAAACAATAAAAGCAGTGTCATAAGCGCTTTCGGGTAAATCCCTTCATCAGATAATAAAACACTAGTAAAAACATAGCATCTAATATAGTACAACACAGTCAATAAAAAAATCAATAATTTTACCATCCTTTTTGCTATTTATTTATTTGCAGTTGGTTTACCAGGATTGTCCATTGGGCTAAGATGAACCCGTTTTCAATGGAGTCCTGGGGAGAAAAGCTACAATAACAAGGTTAATAGGTTATACATTAGATTACAAAAATTTACAAATGATGTAGCTTAGAGCATGAAATTGCAAGTAGTATAAGACCAGAAACAAGGTTAACATAGGTTTTAGGTCAGATTACAATATTTACAAGTGATACAGCTTAGAGCATAAGGTTACAAGTAGAACAGACTGATGATGAATGTTACAGAAGATACATACTAGAAAAAAAAACATTTTAATATACATACTGAGAAGCCATTAACTCTTAGGAAGCTTGAATATATGACACATTACATTTTTGTAAATGGTTTAGTTAGTACAAGCAGAGAATGTATGAGGTAGGAAATGAAGTTTAGGTTTAGTTAGTACAAGCAGAGAATGTATGAGGTAGGAAAGGAAGTTATGAGAAGGAGGGGAAAAAGTAATTACCAGTGTATATTATGATGGATGCAAGCAGGAGCATTCCCACTGGGATAAGTAGATGAGTGAAGAGATTTTTTGAATATAAAGTAGTTAGAGGTGATAGGAATGGATAGTGGTAGGGAGTTCCAGAGACGTGCTACAGCTGGTTTTAAAGGGACATCATTTAATCCTGGGGCTTTGTCAGCTCGCAGTCTAAGAATCCATTGCATCTCTCTGTATTCAATTTCATTATACAAGTCACCCATTCTTTGATTTCTGTTTACAACACATACAACCATAAAGGCAAATACATGATCACTACGCAATTAAATATGCTTGTACAGTGCATTGTGTTTTCTTAACCTTATATCTGATAGATGCTTAAAAATTCTAAGTCTGCAATTTGTTTTTCCTACACAATATGCAGTACACTGTTGACAGTTGGCAATATAAACAATTTTGTGTGTTACAGTCAGCATACATATTCAGAAAGTAATTCTTGTTGGTCCTGAGGTGTATAAAAATTCCCTTGTAGAATGTGGTTACAGGCTTTACAATGTAGGCATGGATAAGTTCAATTCTTAATGCCTGAATTTTTAAAATGCATAGGTTCTTGACACAAAATATCTTTCAAATTGTTATTTCTTTTAAAAATAAATCTAGGCTGCGTCCCTACAATTCTAGTTGTATTCTCATCTGTTACAAGAATTCTCCAGTTGTCTCTAATTATATTACATATACCACCTGCTTCATTACTGTATGTTAAACTTATTTTCAAACCTTCATTAGGTTTTTGGACCTGTGCATCTACCTTATTAGGCCATTTTTTACCTCTGTGTAACCATGGTTTTGCACCTTGTTTTCTATAGAGACTGCTGTTGTCCATTTCCTTTAATAAATTTTTACTATAACTTTGTGCTTGAAAATTCTTCTTTAAAGAGACCAATTCCTGTATAAAGGAATTTTCATTTGTGCAAAGTCTGGATATTCTACAGACTTGTCCCTTGACTATGTGTTGGAATACATGTCTAGGGTGCATGCTATCATATCTGAGCATGCTGTTGGTCCAACAAGGCTTCCTATATAGTGAGGTCTCTACCTCCCCATTTTCTTTCTTAATACTAACATCCAGGTATTCAATAACTGAACTAGAATAATTCAATGAAAATCTGAAGAAACTGGTAGGGGACTCTGTTTAGCAGTGGGACAAAAAGCTCTTCATGTGAAATAAAGGTTTATTCTGGTTACAGTTTTGGCTGCATTTACAGTTCTGCAGTTTCATATGGTGTTCAGTACTCTCTAGCTGTTTTTGTGTTTATCAGCTTGTACTTCTCCTGTTCGCTAGCAAATGGTGACAGGTATGAGGCTGTGACACCAGCATCTTCAAGCCTAGGGGTCTACTTGAGTCCGACATTATCACCTGCTACCTTTTTTCGCTCTTTGACATTTCAAACAGCAAGAATAACTAACTGAGGAGGTTTAAAGGTACAGGAGACAGCAGCAAAAAGTGAAACAGGCAGCCATTCTTGCTTTACAACCACTTTCAGCCATCTGTACAGTGCTCTATAATAGCATGTTTTCTCATCTTGCACAAGGTTCTAGTTTCTAGCGGCTATGCAGTACTGTAAAACTGGGTCTGTACTTTTAATACAACTTAAATTCTGCATGTTTGCACTTTGTTTCAAGAGACCTACTTCAAACAAGTCATGGTGCCTCCCCAGAGAACAAAATGCCTTTTCCCCCTTCACTGGGCCTTTCTGCACACTCAGTGTTGTCACGCTCTATGTTTGGGTCAATGAGTTCTATAGCTCTTGTGTACATGTATTAAATAGAAATATATATATATATATATATATATATATATATATATATATATATATATATATATATATATATATATATATGTATGAGCTAGGCAATTACTTCTGCAAGCAAAAGCATGGTCATTCACTGGACTTTGTTTTCCAGCTTGGTGTATCATCAGCCTGTGGATGAAAAAAGTCCTGTTTAGATATTTGGACAGATTCAAACAATTTCTTTATTCCCGGACGCTTAGCTGATTGAGTTTAGAAATCTGAGGTTACTATGCCTTGAAACTCAATATTGAAGTACTCTGATGGGCTTGCTACTAAAGCCACAGCAGTTAGGACTTTATCTTAAATGGACTGTATAGGCATGACATTCGATCAAGCATACTATATAATGCTCCATTTTATACTTATTCAAAGACACAGTTAAACATGCTGGAAAATATACAGAGAAATACATTAAAAGGGCGCCCACTTGCATGCATTTAGATTACCCTGCAAGTTTTATTCTTTGCATTAATATTATATGCAGATACAAGCGGTAGGCTTTCTCTTGGGTACAAGGGCTCCCTTTGTGGATCTCATTAGGGCTTGAATTACTTCTCCAAGACAACAGGAGTACTTAACTTCTTCCTACTGTAACAACTTCCAAAAGGAACAGACATGCAAGTCCAGCAAATGAAAGCAGCTGGAATAAGCTGTCAATGGTTCAGACTGCTGAAGTGCAGTAAAAAGAAGTTGTGTCTTACCATAACGTTCTGTGTTATCTTCTTTCGTTCATCACTGATGGGTTCGATTCCAAGCCCTCGGAACAGAGTCGGCCTTTTTACCAAGCTCACGTCAACCAAAAAAACTCGAGCCAAGTCTCTACCCAGAATGCCCTTCTCCCCGTTACCTCAGATAGAGTTTGCTACAGAAAGAGAAGTAATGGAGAGGCCACTTCTGCGCAAATACCCTAGGACACCACTTAGACCCAAAGCATCCCCCAGGAGCCTTTTGAGGGGGAAGGAGGGTGGGAAGTGATGAATGAAAGAAGATAAACAACACAGATGGAACGTTATGGTAAGACATAACTTCTTTATCTGATGTTGATCTTCTTTCCATTCATCACTGATGAGACATAATCCCAAGCTACCTTGAGGTCCATGGGCGGCCCTTACGGAAGAACATTCCTGTGTACCACTGAGCCGAAGGCAGCTCTCCCTCTGGAGACCAAGTCCAATTTGTAATGATTGATAAAGGCATGAGGCGTAGCCCAAGTAACTGCTGCGCAGATGTCATCCGTGGAAGCCCTGGAATGGAAAGCCACAAATGTTGCCATAGAGCTAGTGGAATGAGCTTTAAATTTTGGCATAGGTTCATTACTGAGGGAATAGATGAAACTTATGCAGTCCCTTAGCCAATTTGGTAATGTAACCTTGAAAACAGCCTCTCCCATTCTGGGCCCAAAAAAGGAGATGAAAAGCTTTTCAGATTTACGGATAGGATTGGTCCTTGCTAAAATTCTGAAAGAACACTGGTAGATCAATAGTCTGGTTTATGGAGAATTCAGAAACAACTTTGGGAAGGAAGAATGGATTCGTCTGAAGTGATACTTTGTCTTTATGAAAGACCAGACAGGGCCTCTTGATACACAATACCTGCAGCTCCGATACCCTTCTGGCAGACGTGATGGTTACCAAGAGCAAGGATTTCCAAAACAAAAAATTTAGGTCACACTTCGCAGCAGGTTCAAAAGGTCTTTGCGTCAAAGACTGAACGACTAAAGTGAGCTTCCATGGTTCCACGGGGTGTCTGACAGTAGGCCTGATATGAGGTACCCTTGAGGAAGGCCTTGCATAGGCGTAGAGATAAGAGGGGTGCTATCTATACCTCTGTGGAAATTAGAAACTGCCGCTAGATGTACTCACACGGTAGAGGCAGAAGCTCCATTATCAAAAAACCTAGCCAAGTATTGAAGCACTGCAGTTACTGGAGTTAAATACAGGTCTAGCATGTTATCCTTGGACCAGATGGAGAACCTTTTCCATTTATCCTGATATAGTCTTTTGGTGGATGGTCTATGAGAGGCCAGAATGATGTAATGAACACGCAAGGAGAGATTAGCTTGCCTTGCAACTAATGGAAGTGGAGAAACCAAGTTGTCACAGCTTAAGACTGGACAGATTTGGGTGACTGAACCCTTGGGGGTGGGTAAATCAGATCTGGTACAGGGTCCTGAATCCACGGCAGGTATACTAGGTGAGGTCGAAGGAAGGGGAACCAAATTTATCGAGGCCAGAACAGAGCTATGAGGACCACCTTGCATCTTAACTGAAGAGTTTTCTTTAGAAATTGTGGAATCAGGGGGATGGGAGAATAAGCGTAAAAAAAAGTCCAGTGGGCCAACTGTGGATTAGAGCATCCCTCGGTGACTCCCCCATCTGAGGGAAGGACGAAATAACTGCAGCATTTGTTGTTCGATGGGGAGGCAAAAAGATCACAGCAAGGCTGGCCCCAGTGGCTGAAGATTTCTGTCTCCACCTCAGGGTTGACAGACCACTCGTGAGGCATGAGGATGCATCTGCTCAGTTTGTCTGCAATCACGCTGTAGCTCCCCGGGATACGTGTTGCTATCAGTAAGCAGTTGGACGCTATCGCCCACTGCCAAATTCTCATGGCTTCTCGACATAGGGGTAGGACTTGGTTCCTCATTGCTTGTTGATATACCAGATCACTGACCTATTGTCTGACTGAATCACAATCGGAAGACAGAGACAAATGAAAGGACTGCAACGCTAACAGCACAGCTCTCAGCTCCAGAACACTGACATGCAGGTGGGCCTGTGAGGTGGACCATGGCTTTGGAGTGTCTTTCCCTGGAAACACCCCCCCCCACCCAATCAGGGGAGCATCTGTGGTCACAATGGCTTTGGGCGGAGAGGATTGAAATGGGCAACTCCAAAGTTCTACGTGTGCCTTCATCCACCAAAGGAGGTCCTGTTTGCAGGAGTTGGCTATTTGAATCTGGCAAGAGCTCTGCAGACCATATATACTTTAAACAGCTAAGAAATGCAACCAAAAATGACATCATCCTAGACAAGAAAAAATATTATTTCCTCCTTCAACAATCACACCCAAAAAACCCTCAAAAGTTTTGGTCAGGCATTAATAAACTTCTCCAACCAGGACATACCAAAACTCCAGCCCCATCTTTAGTTCCCATAATAACCCTTTGCAAATAGCGGATGCCTTTAATAATTACTTCACAGAAACTATACAAACTCTTGCAAAGACAATATCTCCCATTTCCCCCAGCACTTTACAAAACACAAACAGTTCAGTGCCTTCCTTCTATATACAACCTGTGCCAACATCCTTTATCTGCAAACTCCTTCAAAAACTCAAACCTTGCACCCCTTCTGCCGACCACCTGCCAGCAGAATACCTTCAAATAGCTTACAAAGTCATAGAATATCCCATATCCATCCTTATAAACCGAACAATCATAAAAGGTAACATCCCGTCCATATGTAAAGTCTCCCATATAATCCCCCTTACATAAAGGAGGCAAATCCACTGATATCTCCAACTTCCGACCAATTGCGTTACTCTCTCCATTGGCCAAAATAATGGAAAAATGAATTCACCATCAACTACTTCAACACCTGCTCCACAATAATTTACTTGCCAACTGTCAGCACGGCTTCAGGCCCTTTCATAGTACAACTACCGCCCTTCTATCTTTTACTGACTGTATAAACAAGAATCGAAACAATAACTTTTTATCTTCTGCACTATTCACTGACCTATCAAAAGCCTTTGATATGGTTAACCACGACTTACTAATCAGTGTGCTAAAAGCCCAATCTCTTGACCCACAAGCAATACTTTGGTTTACATCCTATCTAAAAAATAGACAACAAGCAGTGCTCCTGGGACAATAATCTCTCCACACCCCTCTCAGTAAACATTGGAGTCCCTCAAGGCTCTATCCTAGGCCCTCTTATTTTCCATTTTTATTAATGATCTAAATAATATTGTTACTCAAGCCACATGCATACAATACGCCGATGATTCTACTTTAATCTGTACTGCTAAGTCATCAATCTCTCTTCAGACCCTTACTCAAACAGTATTTGGTTCACTCATCATTGCCTCCTCCTAAACCCTAAAAAAACAAAATTGTTACTTTTTGCTCCAACCCAAAAGTCACCAGAGTTCCACTTCACAATTACCTCTAACAATGGAACTACTATTTCCCCTGACACTACCACACATCTACTGGGCATAACCATAGATAATAACCTCAGCTACAATGATCATATCAACAATACTATACAGACTGTCAATAAAAAAACTAGGCTCCCTGTATAGAATCAAACCCTTCCTCACACCACTAGCTAAAACCTCCATTGCCCAGACTCACCTAACTTCTACCCTATTCTATGCTTCTGCCATATACATCAATCAAAACACAATCTAAGCAAGCTTGAAACTAGCTATAATAACATAGCTAGATTGGTCACTGCCACCCCCTTCAGAACCCACCACTGTCACAACCTTAAACAACTCGGATGGTCAGAACTACAAAACCATCTACTGTATAATCAACTGGTTATCTCACATAATATTCTTTATCACCCAAATAATACCCCAATCCTCTCTAACCTGATCTCCCCATACAGAAATCTTGCAACACTTCGCTCAGCATATAAGCTATTAATCTCCAGTATTAAATCTAACAATAAGGCTGGGGACTCGCTTTTTACTAACATTGTGGGTAAAATCTGGAACAAGTTTCCTAACACACTCACATCTCTCTCATCCACACCACTCTTCAAGAAACATCTCAAAGAACATCTGAAAAGTCATTGGCTTTGTCCTGTTCTAAACCTGAGAAAATCCTACTTTTTCCCCCCTTAATGCTCTTCTTTCTATACCCCTTCCTTCTGGCCTTTGTCCCCTCTACAGCTTTAATCAATAGAATCTAACCTTATTCTAGCCCTTGTGTTTTTCTTTCTTCTGCTTTTCTCTCTTTCTTTGACCTACAAATCATTACTTTAGAATTCTGAGTGTTCTTGTACTCAATTGTATTTCTAACCTTTGCATAGACTGAGATATTATTCATAGACACAATTTTCACTTTTATATTGTATTTTAAACCTTGCATAGACTGCGAGCTATTATTCATAGAAACAATTTTTATTCTCTCAAAACATTTTTAATCTCTTTGTTATTTTTAATTATTGTAATTTACTAATGCTTGGAGCTCATCTCCCTGGGCCTCTACTGAAAATGGACATGTATGCAGCTAGACTAGCCCAGCCAACAAATGTAAAATAAAATAGAGGGGGGTGATAGTCTGGGAACCATTGACAAAGGAAGAGCCATTGCAGGATCCGCATATGTATCTTTGATAGAGGCACTATCAGGAATGAAGCTGCCATACAGCCTAGGGCCTGAAGAAGTTCCCTTGCTGAGACTTTTGTTTGAGAAAGTATCAAATGGAGCTGAAGCCTCAATCGGTGGAATCTGTGAATTGGAAGTGATACTAGACAGGACTGAGTATTGAACACTGCTCCAATGAACTCTATTTGTTGTGTAGGAGTAAGGTTAGATTTCTCCCAATGTATCGTTATTCCCAACAATTTTGCCAGAGAAAGTATAATGCAGTGCTGTCACCAGAAGATGCTTGGTGGGGGTGGTGAGGAGCCAGTCGTCCAGATATGGAAACACCCAGAATTCCTTGTAGTCTTAAGTGAGCTGTTACCACTGCCATGCATTTCGTGAACACTCAGAGGGCTGTAGAGAGATTGAACTGCAGGGCACAAAATTGATAATGACTGGCCCCTACCTGGAAGTGAAGCAGACTCCTGGAGCGTTTGTCCATCTCGATGTGGTAATATGCATCCCGGAGATCTATCGAGCACATCCAATCGCTTTCTCTTAAAAAGGAGAGAATGGACTGCACCGTGACCATCTGGAATTCGGTTTGGGTGACCGAATTGTTTAAGCTGCTGAGCTCCAAAATGGGTCTCCGGTCCCCTGTATTTTTTGGCACCAAAAAGAATCTGGAGTAAAATCCGGATCCATGCTGGTCTGGTGGGATGACCTGAGACAGCTTTATAATCTCTGTAGCTGCTTCTTCCCTTTGACTGGGTGGAACGTCAGGAAGTTTTCTTGAGAGGTTTGGCTGACCAGAAAGGGGAATAGTGTAGCCTCTGATGATGATACTATGCACCCAACGATCGATGGTAATAGACTGCCGGGCAGCTCGTTGCAGAGAGAAACGACCCCAGACTGCTTCCATAAGTAAGCAATCGGGCTGCTCCTCAGGAGTGCTGGTAAGGCTGCCCAGAGAAGGAATCCCTGGTGCCTTGGCTATGAGGACCCCCTCTGCCTCTATAGGGGCATCTTCCAGAATTGTTACCCCCCCCCCTGCCCCTGGGGGTTTACCACATGCGGCATGGAAAGGACCATGAGATTTTTTGTGCCACATTTTTTCCACTCCTCTGATTCCTGGAGAAGGTACGTTGAGGATTGGAAAACTGTAGGTCTAAGGCAGACAGGATCTTTACATCTTGCTCACACCTGGTTAGCGTGTCCTTCACTTTGCTGCCAAAGAGGGATGAAGCTTCGACGGGAGCATTCAAAAAGGAAGACTTGAAGGGGTCCGTGAGGTCACAAATGTGCATCCAGGCATGACGCCACATTACAATGCCCAAACCCGCTGCTCTAGCCGCCCTTTCGGTCGCATGTGAAAGCAACCTCAGACAAGTTGGATATCGATTCCAGGGTTGCGAGCTGTGAGGTCACTTTGTCCCTGACCTCATCAGACAACTGTCCTGCAAGGGTCCCATAGAGTTCGGATATGAAGTCCCTCTGGAGCCTTGTAAAATGTGCCAAACAGTTCACGGACCATATAGCAAAGGTACCTGATGCAAAATACACTTCCCAAGTCTATCCACCACCCAGGACTAACTGTTGGGCGGATGGAAAGCGCGACTTTCCTCAACCAAGTCCGTTTTGTGGCCACCATCACCATAGCATTGACTGGTAACACTTTGGACCGATGCGGGTTATCCTCTGGAGGGGAAAGAATTTTGTCTCATCTCCTAGAGATCCTCAATGGAATCAGGGCTCTTCCAAGCAAGCTGCACAAGCTCGTCTGCAGGCGGGGGTCACCATAGAGGTAGAAGGCCGGGTGCGAAAAGCCTGCAGGAACACGGGTTGTCCTGCCTCAGGCAGCCCTTCGGTCGGCCGGATTCCAAAGTCTGGGTCTGGCTTCGGCTGATGTCGCACTTCACCCGATGTCATAGCTGCTGTTAATTGGGTATAAAGGCATCAGCCAACGCCATTTTCCTCAGTGTTTCTTGCCCCAGATGCCAGGTGCCCTCTAGTAAGGCTAAATTTGGATAAATGCAAATAATTCCAAACAGTAGAGAGCAAACAATATAAAAAAAAAATATATATATATATATATATATATATATATATATATATATATATATACACATATATATATATATATACAAACAAATACACCATAATAGATTCCCCCAGCTAGCTAAAAGAGGGGTAAATACCCTAGGAATACCACAGAGGGGAAGGAGGGTGGGTAATCCTGACTGCAGATGCATACCTATCGGACATCTACATTTATGGTAGGTACAAAACTGTACTATGTCATTCAAGGATGCATCTGCAGTCCTAACATATGGGTAGAATACCATAGCCAAACTGGGGGAGGAGGCACTAAGATAAAGATGGTGTAGTTAAGATCCCTTGCAAAACAGTAGTTGCAAAACCTGCTCGGGATCTAGAGTATAAGGGAAGATTGTAATGCTTGGCAAATGTATGCACGGAGCTCCAAGTAGCAGCTTCTAAAATGTCTTTGGTAGCCACTCCTCGTAGGAAAGCTGTAGTGGTGGCTGTAGCTCTTGTGGAATGAGGTCTGATATTAGCAGGAGTTGTCTTTCCATTAAAAGAGTAGCAAAATCAAATGCAATTTCCTATCCATTTTGAGATTGTCTGTTTTGAAATTGCTTTTCCTTGCATTCCTGTTGCATATGCTACCAGAAGCTGGTCAGTTTTTCTGCTGGTCTTAGTTCTGTCCAGATAGTAGCGTAATTGTCTGTGCACATCCAAGGTATGTAGCAGTCTTTCCCCCCTGTTCTGTGGGTTGGGGAAGAATGTAGGTAAATGAATCGCTTGGTTCAATGCTACTCTGGAGACCACTTTTGGCATAAAGGTAAGGTTAGTTCTCAGAGAGACTCTGTCCTGATGGAATATAAGGAAGGGTTGTACTGCCATTAATGCCTGTAACTCAGATACCCTTCTTGCTGAAGTAATTGCTAGCAGGAAAGCAGTTTTCCAAGACAAGAATTGTAATTCTGCTGTTGCTGCTGGTTCAAAAGGGGGAAGTGCTAACTTTTCCAGCACAAAGTTGAGATCCCATGTAGGTAAAAGGTGGTTTCCTTGGAGGCTTTACATTTTTGATTCCTCTCAAGAACTGCCTGAGTAGAGGATGAGAAAAGACAGGAGGATCCATGTTGTATTCTGCAGAAATTGCTGATGCATGAATCTTAATGGAGGAGTAAGACAGGCCACTGTGGAACAGCTCTGCTAAATATTCCAGGATGTGTGCTATGTTTGCCAATGAGACATTTTCTCCCTTTGTTGCACTCCAAATGAGGTATCTTTTCCACTTGGCTGAATAAGTCTTCCTTGTGGAGGGTCTGCGTGCCTCCAGGATAATGTCCTTAACCCTCGGAGATAAACCTGGGTTATTTTGTTTTATGCAATATTCCAAGCAGCTAGCTGCAGTGTTTTCAAGTTTGGATGTAGGATCTTGTAGTTGTCCTGTGTTAGTAGTAAGGGACATAGAGGTAGATACCATGCGTGTGCCCGAGACATGCTTCTCAGTAGCGGGTACCAATGTTGCCTCGGCCAGTCTGGAGCTATCAGAATTACCCTTGGCTGATCCTCTCTGATCTTCAGTAGAACTTTGTACATCAAGGGAAGAGGTGGAAATGCATATGCTGTCAGGTTTTTCCAGCTGAAGGAAAGGGAGTCCACCCTCCAAGCAAGTGGGTGGTATGCTCTTGTGCAGAATTTCAATTGGTGATTGTGTGGGGAGGCAAACAGGTCTATCTGTGGTAATCCCCATTTCTTTGTTATGGCTTTGAAGATATCTGGATGCAGCATCCATTCGTGAGCATCCGTGGTAGTTCTGCTTAAGGTGTCTGCTAGAGAATTTTCTTTTCCTGGTACAAATCTGGCCTGAAGTTGAATGTTGAGGTTCAGGGCCACATTCCACAGGTCCATTGCCATCCGGCATAGAGGATATGAATGTGTACCTCCCTGTTTGTTGATGTACCACATGACTGTGGTATTGTCCGTCCTTATCAGCAGATGACCCTGTTGAAGGAGTGGTCTGAATGCCTGGATCGCATGTTTCACTGCCAGCATCTCCTTTAGATTTATGTGTAGATTCAGCTGGTCTTGGGTCCATAGGCCTTGTATACACTTGTCCACCATGTGTGCCCCCCATCCTAGGTCTGAGGCGTCCGTGGTGATGGTCTGGCTTGGATGTGGTTTGTGGAAAGGCAAGCCTCTGTTCAACTGACAGGCCTGAGCCCACCACAGGAATTCTTGCTTCAGGCATGGAATTATTGGAATCTGGGCTTCTAGACTGTGCTTGTGTTGAGACCATACATTCCTTAGATACCATGGTAGCTTTCTCATATGCAGCCTGGCATGCGGAACCAATATTATGCAGGATACCATGTAGCCCAGGGCTTGCAGGACTTTCCTTGCAGTAAGCTGAGTTTGTGTTGTTAATGTCATGAAGTAGACTGGTAGTTGCTTTTGTTTTTCTTCTGTGAGAAAAGCCATCTGAGTTGATGTGTCTAATTCTGCACCCAAGAATGCTATCCTTTGGGATGGTACTAGTCTTGACTTTTGCATGTTGACTGTGTATCCCAAGGCTTGCAGCAGTTGTATGACATTTTCCAAATCTTTTGTTAACTTTGCCTTGTTGTCTGCTTGTATTAGGCAGTAGTCCAGGTATGGGTAAATCTGAATTCCCTGAAGTCTGCAATGAGCAATTACTGATGCCAGGCATTTCGTGAATACTCTGGGCGCAGTAGATAAGCCAAAAGGCAATGCTGAGAATTGATAATGCTCTGATCCTGCAAGAAATCTGAGGTGTCTTCTGCAATCTGGTCGTATAGGGACGTGTAGGTATGCCTCCTTGAGATCTAGAGTCACCAGCCAAGACTCCTTGCCCAGCATGGGAAGAAGTTGCTGGAGGGTCAGCATTCTGAATTTTGGAACAATGAGGTATGTGTTCAGTGCGGACAAATCTAGAATAGGTCTCCATTGATTTTCTTTTCTTGGTACAAGGAAAAGCCTGGAGTAAAATCCTTGGCCTTGTTCCATAGGTGGCACCTCTTGTATAGCTCTCATCCTTAGTAAGTTGTTGATTTGTCTTAGAGCGTTTGTTTTTTGGCTTGGTGGTAGGTTTGGCATTCCTCTCTTTTTTGGTAAAGTATGGAAGTGAAACCTGTAGCCCTTGTCTATTGTTTGTAAAGTCCATTTGTCTCCTGTAATGTAATGCCAGTTGTCGGAGAATAAGGCTAGTTTTCCGCCCAAGTTGTTCCCTGGTAGGCGGAACTAGAGCCAAGTCATTGTGTCTGCCCTGTGGAAGTGGTTGTAGTTGATTCCGTGGCAGTACTTCTCTGGTTGGTAGGTTGCCACTGACGTCCCCTGTAGGCACCCCTAGATTGACCTCTGCCTCTTGGGCGTCTATTTCTGCGCCTCTGAGCTCTGGAGTTGTCTGGAAAGGACCAATTCTTCGAAGGCCAATTTCTGCTAAACCTCGGAGGTTGGACCTGTAAGAAATCCTTGACTGTTTGGACAGATTTTGCTTTTTCTTCCACCTTTTTTAGAACCTCCTGTGCAGGGGAGCCAAACAAACTTTGTTTCTCCATGGGAGCATCTAGGAGTTTTGACTTAACATGGTCTGGTAAGGATTGTTCTTTTAAACAGGCATGCCTTCGAATCACTGTTCCAGTCACAGCTGATCTAAAGGAAGCCTCCAGTGCATCATAGCCACATTTTAAGAAATGGTTACTGACCTGCTGAGAGTTATGTACCAAATCCTGAAGGGACTTGCGGTCTAAAGGTTCAGGAGAAGATAGTTTTTTATTTAACTGGTCTAACAAAAATTCCTGGTACTGAATCATGTGAAATTGACAGTTTAAGGCCCTGGCCGAAAGAGTAGCAGAAGTATAAACCTTTTACCCCATCTCTCTAATGCTCTAGATTCCCTTTCAGAGGGAAGAGGGTTTTTGGCAGAGGCAGCTGCCACACCTTTAGGGCCCTGTGAAATGGTTTCAGGGTCTGCAACAGGAGCCTTATACAAATGGTAGTGTGTGTCCGGGACCCTGTAATATCTGTCTGGCTTGGCAGGGGCCGGAGGAAGAGAATCAGGAGCAGTGCAGGCATCATTATATGCATCATCAACAACTGTTAGTACTGGCGGAATGGCTAAAGGTCTATGCTGCGGTAAGTGTAAAAAGGTCCTTAGCCTTTTCCTTGAATCTGAAAAATCCTGGCCCTGCCATTGGAAGTGTTCCCTCACAGCATGCAAGGTTTCCCCCAAAGGAAAATTCTTCAGGAGGAGAAGCAGAAGGAATGGAGTCTTCTGCATCAGAATCCTCATAAGGAGAATATGGGCCTTCGTGAGGGTCTGAAAGGTCCGAGTCATCCGATGAATAATCTGTAGAGACAGGTTCCGGTGGTTCAGTCCTAGGCCTCTTGTCTGGAGCGGGCTGAGAGGCCCTGTCTGGGTGAGGTTGGGATCCTCTGATCAAAGAAATGAGATCCTCAGCCAGGCTGAGTATTTGGGAACTAGAAGTAGGCCTATGTGAAGGAGTTTTGACAGGCAAGGCCTTAGAAGATTTAGCTGCCTTAGCCCTGGCAAAAGCCTTGATAGACATGGAAGCAGGGGGTCTAGCAGCCCCACGTGCAGGGGTAGTTATGTCTAAAGGAATAGTGTCTGATAAATCCTGGGTGCCTGCTTCTGTAGCAGTAAATTCAGTAGCAGATTCAGCCATGCTCTGTGAGGCCTCGGCTATCGGAAGCATGCTTTCGGCCGAAGGAAGAACCGGGGGCTCTGTTTCAGCCGAAACCGAGACATTCGCGGTTGGCTTAACCGTGGTTTCAGCCGAAACTGCGGGCCGCGAATGTCGGTCCTTTTCCTTGCGCTTTTTAGCTAATTGGGCATTTTGTATGCAAAAGCGGGACCAAAAAACTCCTCTGCAAACTCCGACCGACGTCTAAGTGTCCGTCGGTTGAAGGAAGCACAGGCTAGACAAGCTGATACGTCGTGGTCTGGGCCTAAGCAAGGAAGGCAGTAAGAGTGGAAATCCTTATGAGGTATTTGTTTCCCACAAGTTAAACAATTATTTACTTTGTCTGACATCGGCTGAGGCAAGAAAGAGTCCCCAACGGGGTACTTAGCTTTTTAGAAGTCTTCATTAGTAGTAATCTCTGGATCTGACCGATCGGCACTTGCGAACAGCTTCTGCTTCGGGCACCGCGCGGCAAGAAAGACTGAGGAAAATGGCGTCGGCTGATGCCTTTATACCCAATTAACAGCAGCTATGACGTCGGGTGAAGTGCGACATCAGCTGAAGCCAGACCCAGACTTTGGAATCCGGCCGACCGAAGGGCTGCCTGAGGCAGGACAACCCATATGTTAGGACTGCAGATGCATCCTTGAAGGACATCCTTGGAACCAGGGTCACAGCCCGCTCCGACGAACCTACCCCCACGGGTGGAGCCTCAAGCAATATCAGTGCAGACACAGCTATCGGTGCAGAGGATGGAACAGAGGAGAAAGACAGCTCTGTGCCTAAGTGCCCATCCCCCAATACCCAGATTGAGGAAGGACCGGTTCTGCAAGAACCGAAGATCAAAGAGACAAACTCAGAGCCGGAGTGAGATGCACTGTAGGCGCCGAGGTGATGGGTTCCAAGTAGTATGCCGGAGAAGAAGGCTTTGGAACAGAGATGGTCAAAGGAGGAGGGCAAGATGGAGTCCGTGGATAAGTCAACCCAAGTCCTGCAGGTGGATGGGTCTTAGAAAGTGTGGGTGTCCCCCTGGCTAACAGCTGATCCACAAGACGCACCATGTCATGTTCTGACAGGCCCCTGGTGGATCTAGCGGATATTCGCGACATTCAATGAAGGGGCTATACGCTTGGCCCACAAACAAATCTAAGGAAGTGGAGTATCGTGTCCGTAGTGGAAGGTCTGCCGGCACCGAAGTCTCAAGTTTCGAGCCCGGAAATAAACAGTTCAAATCCAGTGAAGTCGCTACAACGCTCTGTGCCGAAGTGGCACTCTGAGCCGAAACAGTCTGTTCTAAAATGGTAACTAACGAAGTAGTCAAAGGTGTGCCCTGAGCCAAAGTGGCCACAGATGCTGAAGTCAAAATAGGCATAGTAAGGTCTATAACTGGTACCAGAGGCAGGACTGGTGCCGTTATCAAAGGTTGAAATGCTTGGAGCAGAGGAAGACAGAACCGCAGAGGCAGATTTACGCTCCACAGAAAACTTTGGGACCTTTGATTTCACAGGCTTGCCCTAATCACCCGATGGTGAGGAGGGAACAGAGTGGGACATCTTTCTCTTTAGTAAGAGGGGATGACACATCCATCGCAGAAATGGCCTCTGAAAAGGGAGACCAGAGCAACCGTTTCAGAATCAATTTTTGCACTCATTAATAGTGCATTGACTGAAACTTTGACAAATGTCACACGGAGGTTGCACCGAAAGGTGGGGCACTCCCAAACAGTATACACAGTCATCGTGAGAATCACCATTCAAAGAAGTCACAAAGTACAGTTGTGTAACACTTACAATAAATGTAGATGTTGACTGTATCCACTGCTGCAGTCATTACATTTGGGTAATCTGCTGGCAGGTTGCCTTCAGTCAGCCTGATTAACAAACTCTTAGGTCCTGCGTCGGTTGCTGCCCCTTCTTCCAAGACGTCAGGTCGTCAGGGGTATAAAACATGCAGCCGATGCCATTACATCAGTTTTTCTTGCCCCAGATGTCAGGTGCCCCCCAAATGGGGAGCAAATAAAATTAAACACACAAAAAGTACAGTTTTGTACCTACCATAAATGTAGATGTTCGAAGATCCACATTGCTGCAGTCCTTACACTAGGGTAGTCCGCTGTCCTCGGTCGGCCCGAATATCAAAGTATAAGGCTGACGTCGGTCAAGGCGCATTAGACTGACATCAGGACGTCAGGGTACAAATGCGCATGACCGACGTCATATCCTCAGTCTTTTCTTGCCCCAGATGTCAGAAGACCCTAAAAAGAAAGGTCAAAACCAAAAGACAGCAAACAACCAACCACCCTTGCACTAATAATATGTACAATATATACAATATACACAATATTTACAATCCAACCCACACAACCGCCTCTAACTACAGAGGGGAAGGAGGGAGGGTAATTGACTGCAGCAATGTGGATCTTGAACATCTACATTTATGGTAGGTACAAAACTGTACTATGTTCTTCATCTCACATTGCTGCAGTCCTTACACTTGGGTAGAATCCCAAAGCAGAGGTAAGGGAGGATGGCAAAACTATAAAGAAGCAGGAGCTGCCAAAATGCCCTGTAAAATAGCAGTGGCAAAACCAGCCCTAGATTTAGAGTAAAGTGGAAGGTGATAATGCTTAGAGAAAGTATGCACTGAACTCCAAGTAGCTGCCTCCAAAATATCTTTAGTTGCCACCCCTTAAAAAGCTGTCAAGTGGCAGTAGCCCTAGTGGAATGAGGCCTAATCCCAGCTGGAATCTCCTTGCCATGATGGGAATAACAGAAAGCAATGCAAAACCCAATCCACTTAGAAATAGTTTGTTTTGACACAGGCTTGCCCTGAGAACTCAAAGCAAAAGAAACAAATAACTGCTGAGACTGCCTGAACCCTTTAGTTCTGCTGAAATAATATCGCAACTGTCTGTGTACATCTAAAGTGTGCAAAATCTTTTCCCCTTTATTTTGGGGATTTGCATAAAAAGTAGGCAAATGAATAGTTTGGTTTAAAGCCACACTAGAAACCACTTTAGGCATAAAGGAAGGATTAGTGCATTAAAGATACCCTATCCTTATGGAAAATTAAGAAAGGCTCAACCGCCATAAGGGCCTGCAATTCAGAAACCCTTCTTGCAGAGGTAATGGCCAACAAAAAAGCAGTCTTCCATGATAAATATTTCAACTCGGTAGTAGCTGCAGGCTCAAAAGGTTGTAGAGTGAGTTTCTCCAACACAAAATTGAGATCCCAAGCAGGAGTAGGAGCTCTACGTGGGGGTCTTATATTCTTTGCCCCTCTAAGAAATTGCTTGAACAAAGGATGAGAAAACAATGGTGGGTCACAGTCATAGTGAGCCGAAATTGCTGCAGCATGAACCTTAATAGAAGAGAAGGACAAACCCTTGTCCAGTAACTCAGTAAGATATTGAAGAGCCACACTTAAATTAGGCTCAGAAACATCAAAATCCTTTGCTGCACTCCAAAATAAAAATCTCTTCCATTTATCTGCGTACACTTTGCTTGTACTAGGCCTTCTAGCTTCCAAAATAACACTCAAAACTTGCTGTGGAAGTTGAGACCCTCTATGGTTCAAAACAGAATATGCCAGGCTGTTAGGTGAAGAGAGTGAAGCTTGACATTGAGTAAATGACTGTTCTCCTGAGACAACAGGTGTGGAATCGAAGGCAAAGGCCATGGAGGCTCCCGTACCAGACTTCTCAGTAATGGGTACCAGTGCTGTCGAGGCCAATCTGGAGCTATTAAAATCATCTTTGGCTTGTCCTGTCTGACCTTTAGAAGTACCTTTGGGAGGAGAGGCAGAGGTGGAAAGGCATACACATGAAGATTGCTCCAATTGAAAGAAAGAGCATCCACTTTCCAAGCTGTGGGATGAAACCTTTTTTATGCAAAACTTTGGCAGCTGGTGGTTTAGTGGAGAAGCGAACAGATCTATGTCTGGAGTTCCCCATGACACTGTCAATTTCTGAAATACATGAGGATCCAATTTCCACTCGTGGAGATCCATAATTCTGCTCAACACATCTGCTAAGGAGTTCTGTGCTCGGCAGAAACCTTGCCTGAAGATTTAGCTGTAAACTGAGAGCAGTCTCCCACAAAATCATTGCTTGCCTGCATAGAGGATAAGAATGTGTTCCCCCTTGCTTGTTGATGTACCACATGACAGTTGTGTTGTCTGTTAGAATCAACACCTGCCCTGGAAGAAGTAAATCCTTGAAAGCTATTAATGCAAACTGGACTGCTAACATCTCCTTCAAGTTGATATGTAGATGTTGTAGTCTGGCAGGCCACTTGTCTTGTATCCACTTTCCATTTAGATGAGCTCCCCAAGCTTTGTCTGAGGCATCTGTCGTTAGAATCTGACTCGCCTCTGGCCGGGTCACAGAGAGTCCCTTGTTTAGGTGACATTCCTGAGCCCACCACAAAAACTCCTTTTGAATGCAAGGTATTATCTGAATGACAGTGTCCAGATCCTGGCAGTGCTGTGTCCATACATTTTTGAGATACCACTGTAGCTTCCTCATATGCAGTTTGGCAATGGGAAGCACCAGAATACAAGATGCCATGAACCCCAAGGCTTGAAGGACTGTCCTTGCAGTCAGCCTGGACTGATGAAACAATTGATGAAAGTAAAGGGAAAGATTCTTTTGTTTGTCCGGGGTCAAAAAGGCCATCTGGGATGCTGTATTCAGTCTCACACCCAGAAAGCACATGTCCTGAGAGGGTACTAGACTGGACTTTATTTCGTTCACAGAATACCCCAGGCATCTTAGCACTGCTATCACATATTCCAAATGATGAAGAAGTTCGTCCCTTCCTTGAGCCAGAATCAGGCAATCGTCTAAATAAGGATAGATCTGTATTCCTTTTAGCCTGAAGAAAGCTATCACTGGAGCCAGAACTTTCGTGAATACTCTGGGCGCAGTAGATAAGCCAAAGGGCAATGCAGAGAACTGATAATGAGAAGTCCCAGCCCGAAAACGCAGATACTTCCTGCAACTCAGTCTGATAGGAACATGAAGGTAAGCCTCCTTGAGATCCAAAGTTACCATCCAATGATCTTTGCCCAGCAGAGGTAAAAGCTGTTGTAACGTCAACATTTTGAACTTGGGAATGTCCAGATAAGTGTTGAGGAGAGATAAATCCAAAATTGGTCTCCACGTGTTCCCCTTCTTTGGTACTAGGAACAGGCGAGAATAAAATCCTAGGCCCACTTCTGGCATAGGGACCGGTTGTATGGCCCCTATTTGAAGTAGCAGAGAAATTTGTTTGTGAGCCTCTATTCTTTGCTGAGGAGGAACGTCTGGCATGCCTTTGAAAGGAGGCAAGGTATGGAAATAAAACCTGTAACCTTGGTGTATGATATCCAATACCCATCTGTCTTGGGTAATTAAACTCCAATTTTCCTTGAAAAGTGCCAACCTTCCTCCCAAAGGTGCTGCCAGCCGAGAAGGCTCTGGCAGCTGAAAAGGTAGGTCATTGGGTCTGTTTACGAAAGGACGGACCCCTGCCCTCCCCCGAAGACTGTGCAGGTGAACTCCCTGTTCTAGGCCTGAAAGAGCCCTGAGCTCTGCCCCTACCATGTCTAGATCTACCCCTAGACTGGGAATCATAAGAAGGATACGTCCACCCCTTGGTAGGCCAATTTCTACTAAACTTCGGAGGCTGAACCTGCAAAAAATCTTTAACAGTCTGCATAGACTTAGCCTTGTCTTCCATTTTCTTTAAGACTGCCTCAAAAGGTGAACCAAACAACACATCAGATTGTAAAGGAGCATCTAAAATCCTTGTCTTAACATGGTCAGATAAATTCTGATCCCTCAGCCAGGCGTGCCTGCGAAGAACTGACCCAGTGGCAGCCACCCTAGACGAGGCCTGAACAGCATCAAAACCACATTGCAAAGAATGCTTACCCACCTGTTCAGAAACATGTACTAAATCTTGTAACTCTTTACACTCAATACCTTCCGCCAGAGCATCTACCTTAGACTTCAATTGAGAAAGTAGATAGTTTTGGAATTTCAACATGTGAAACTGGCAATTCAAAGCCCTCATAGCTAGGGTGGAAGAAGTATAGACTTTCTTTCCCCATCTATCCAAAGCCCTGGCCTCTTTATCTGGAGGAACCGGATTTTTAACAACAGAAGCCTTAACACCCTTAGGCCCCTGACTAACAGTTTCTGGGTCCGCCCTAGGACTCTTAAAAGATACTTATGAGCTTCAGGCACCCTGTAATACCTATCCGGTTTAACAGGAGCAGGAGGCAAAGAATCAGGATTAAGAGAAGCCTCTGCAAACACATCTTCCACAACATCCAGAACAGGAGGTATAGCCAAAGGCCTATGCTGGGGTAAAACAAAATTCCCTAAGCCTTTTCCTGGAATCAGAGAAGTCCTGACCTTCCCACTTAAAATGCTCCCTCATGGAATGAAGAGTCTCTGAAAAGAAAAATCCTCAGGAGGAGAAGCAGAAGGAGTAGAATCATCCACATCAGAATCAGAATAAGGAGAATACTCCTGCAAGTCTTCAGCCAAGACTCTGAAACATCCGAAGCCTGCTCAAAACTCCCCAACTCAGGTTCCACCCTAGGTTTCTTATCAGGAGGGGGCAAAGAACCTCTAATCAAAGTAATCAAATCTTCTGCCATTTTAAGCATATGCTTCTTGGGCACAGATCCTGAAGAACTAGGAGTGACACCAACTGAAGCTAAACCTGGCCTGCCTCTGGGAGAAGCCTTGGAAACAGAAGGAGAGGGCCTAACCACCCTAGGAAGGGAGGGGAGTACAGTAACCTGAGAAGCCCCTTCAGCCTGACCTGCCTCCTGAGAGGCCACATCCTGCAACAACAAAGTCTCCCCCTGGGACTCCAGAGAAACCTCCGGCGGAACCACCGGCTCCACCGACACCTCTAAAGAACCGGCGTCCGGTACGGACGACTCTTCTTGCCTGGGCTTAGCTGCTTTATCCTTGCGCTTCTTCGAAGAAACGGACGTCGGAGCATCCGACGGCATATTATAATTGCACCGCTAAATTTCAGAATGCCGAACGGCACTTGCAACGCTGCTTCTGCATCGGACCATGCGGCAAAAAAGACTGAGGATATGACGTCGGTCATGCGTATTTGTACCCTGACGTCCTGATGTCAGTCTAATGCGCCTTGACCGACGTCAGCCTTATACTTTGATATTCGGGCCGACCGAGGACAGCGGACTACCCTAGTGTAAGGACTGCAGCAATGTGAGATGAAGAACATCTATACCTCCAGTCAAAAGCAAATACACCAAAAAGGCTTTTAAGCATAATAAAAGAAAATAGAGGTATAGTAAGAGAAAAGTACGGGGCTGGAGGGAGGGTAACCAGGACTGTAACAGTGAATACACTTGAACATCTACATTTATGGTAAGTGTACACAACTGTACTATGTTCTTAGTGTTTCACTGTTGCAGTCATTACATTTGGGTAGATTCCCAAAGCTATGGTTAAGGAGGATGGATTTATACAGCATTAGGACCAGCTAAGCAGTGGCAAAGCCAGCTGTGGATTTGAAGAAAACTGGTAAATGATCATGCTTGGTGAAAGTATTACTTAACTCCAGGTGGCAGCTTCTAAAATATCCCTGGTAGGAACACCTCTGATAAAGGCTGCAGATGTAGATGCAGCCCTAGTGGAATGAGATCTGATCCCCTGGAGGATAGTTTTTCCATGGTTCTTATAGCAGAAATGAATGCAATGGCTTACCTATTTAGAAATGGTTTGTTTTAAAATAGCCTTCCCCTCTGCCCCAGCAGCAAATGCCACTAGCAATTGTTCAGATTTTCTTTGAAATTTAGTTCTGTCCAAGTAGAATCTAAGTTGTCTGTGCATGTCCAAGCAATGCAGAATCCATTCCCCTTTGTTCTGTGGATTGGGATAGAAAGTTGGCAAATGAATGGACTGGTTAAGAGCCACACTGGAAACCACCTTGGGCATGAAGAATGGAATGGTCCTCAGATACCCTGTCCGCATGAAAGATGATGAAAGGCTCCACTGCCATAAGGGCCTGTAATTCATAAATCCTTCTAGCTGAAGTGATTACTAATAGGAAGGCTGTTTTCCAAGAAAGAAATTTTAAGTCTGCAGTAGCAGCTGTCTCAAAAGGAGGTAAAGTGAGCTTTTCCAAAACAAAGTTAAGGTCCCAGGCAGGGGTAGGAGCTCTCCTGGGTGGTCTCAAGTTCTTTGCCCCTCTGAGATACTGTTTGAGCAGGGGATGAGAAAAGAGGGTTGTTCTGTGTTACAGTGAGCTGACATAGCTGAAGCGTGGATTTTAATAGAGGAAAAAGACAGGCCCTTGTGAAGCATCTCAGTTAAATATTGCAAAATCTGAGGTAAATTGGGCGCTGCTGTGCTCATCCGTAAAGACTGGTTCCAGGCACAGAATCTTTTCCATTTGTCAGCATAAGATTTTCTAGTACTAGGTCTTCTCACCTCCAAGATGACATCCATCACAGATTTGCTGAGGGATGCAGTGTGTGAATTTAAAGTTATCAGCCAAGCTGCAAGGTGCAATGTTGGGACCTGAGGGTGCAGAATTTGGTTCTCCTGCTGAGACAGCAAGGAAAGTGTCCGAGGCAGGTGCCATGGAGATATTTGTGACATACTGCACAGGAGTGGGTACCAGTGCTGGTGTGGCCAGTCTGGAGCAATCAAAATCATGTTTGGTTTGTCCTGTTTGAGTTTTAGCAGAACTTTGGAGAGCAGAGGCAGAGGGGGAAAGGCAGAGATTGACAGGTTTTTCCAGCTGAAGGACAGAGCATCCACTTTCAAGGCTTTTTTGTGGAGTCCTTGTGCAAAAGTTGTCCAACTGGTAGTTCTTGGGGGAGGCAAACAGATCTATGTCTGGGCTTCCCCATTTGCTTGCCAACATGTTGAAAATCCATGGTGCCGGTTTCCACTCATGTAGGTCCATGAGATTTCTGCTTAGTCCATCTGCCAGTGTATTCAGTTTTCCTGGCAGGAATTGAGCTTGTAGTTGCACTTGGTAGCTCAAGGTCGTGTTTCACAATGCCATGGTTAGTCTGCAGAGGGGGTAGGAATGTGTACCCCCCCCCTGCTTGTTTATGTACCACATAACCGTGGTGTTGTCTGTCTTTACCATTAGTTGTCCTGGATGAATGTAGTCCATGAAAGCTGTCAGAGCATTCTGTACAGCTAACATTTCTTTCTGACTGATATGTAGGTGCATTTGATTTGGGTTCCATTTGCCCTGAATGCACTTCCCTGCCAGGTGAGCCCCCTATGCATAGTCTGATGCATCTGTAGTTAGGGTATGGGCTGCAGGGGGTAGTGTGAATGGCAGTCCCTTGTTTTGGTGGCAGGCCTCTGCCCACCATAGGAACTCCAGGCTTAGGCAAGGTATGATAGGAATCATTGTTTCCAGGCTGTGACAATGTTGACTCCATAGACTTTTTAAGTACCACTGAAGTTTCCTCATATGCAGTCTTGCATACGGAATTGGAAAAATGCAAGAGGCCATGAACCCCAAGGATTGCAGTATCTGTCTTGCAGATAGCAGATTTGTGTGGCCACTTGTTTGAAGTAAGTTACCAAATTAATTTGCTTTTCTGGTGTGAGGAAAGCCATCTGGGCAGTTGTATTCAAGCTTGCACCCAGGAATGTAATCTGTTGAGAGGGTACCAGTTGTGATTTCTTTTCGTTTATGGTATACCCTAGACAAGTTAGAACCCTTTTTACAAACACCAGATGATTTAGAAGTATGGCCTGATTTTCTGCCTAAATTAGACAATCGTCCAGGTATAGATACATTTGAATATTTCTTTGCCTGCAAAAGACAATTACTAGAGCCAGGCACTTTGTGAATACCCTGGGCGCAGTAGACAAGCAAAGGGTACTGCAGAGAACTGATAATGCAAAGTAGCCTGCTTTGAAGCGTAGGTATCTTCTGCAAGATACCCTGACTGGGATATGCAAGTAACTTCTTTTAAATCTAGAGTTGCCAACCAGGCATCTCTGCCTAGCATAGGAAGTAAAGTACAGTTTTGTACCTACCATAAATGTAGATGTTCGAGTGCTCATACAGCTGCAGTCATAACAGATGGGTTATCGTGCCGTCAGGCGGGTCCTTGGTCGGCCGAATTCCAAAGTCTAGGTCCGGCATCGGTTGTTGTCGCTTCTTCCCTGATGTCAGTGCAGCACGGGTATAAGAGAGACAGCCGACGCCATTTTCTTTTTTTCTTGCCCCAGATGTCAGGTGCCCCCAGAAGGAAGGCAAACAATGTTATGCAAAGATGCAATGTTGATAAATCAAAAACAGTAGTTGCAAGCAAATACACCATAAAAGAATACCCCAAAAAGGTTATATGAAAAGTATTTGTCATAAGGCCTGTCCTAAGAGGGGATGGAGGGAGGGAAACCTGGACTGCAGCTGTATGAGCACTCGAACATCTACATTTATGGTAGGTACAAAACTGTACTATGTTCATCGTGCATACAGCTGCAGTCATAACAGATGGGTAGAATCCCAAAGCTAAGTAAGGGTGGTAGGCACAAAGTGGAACTAGGAGGAGCTAGGATGCCCTGCAGGACTGCTGTGGCAAAGCCCGCTCTAGATTTTGAGGATAGTGGGAGGTGATAGTGCTTGGAGAAAGTGCGCACTGAACTCCAGGTGGCTGCTTCCAAAATGTCCTTGGTAGGGACCCCCCCTGAGGAAGGCTGCAGAGGTAGCCGTGGCTCTGGTGGAGTGGGATCTGATGCATGCATGCACAGTTTTTCCATGAAATGAGTAACAAAAGCGTATGCAGTGGGCTATCCATTTTGAAATTGTCTGTTTGGAAATAGCCTTTCCTTGAGCACCTGCAGCATAGGACAGAGTTGCTCAGATTTCCTGAACGGCTTTGTTCTGTCCAAATAGTAACGAAGTTGCCTGTGAATGTCCAAGGAATGTAGTAGTTTTTCTCCTTTGTTTTGTGGATTAGGATAAAAGGTAGGCAAGTGGATAGTCTGATTCAAAGCTACACTGGATACTACACCTTTGGCATAAAGGTAGGGTTGGTTCGTAAGGAAACTCTGTCCTGATGGAAAATGATGAATGGCTGCACAGCCATGAGGGCCTGTAGCTCCGAAACCCTGCGTGCTGAGGTGATAGCCAGAAGAAAGGCTGTTTCCCATGACAAGTACTGTAACTCTGTTGAAGAAGCTGGCTCGAAGGGAGGAAGGGTCAGCTTTTCCAATACGAAGTTGAGGTCCCAAGCAGGGACTGGTGGTTTCCTTGGGGGTTTTACATTATTTGCCCCTCTGAAGGACTGCCTTAAGAGAGGATGCGACAATAAAGGAGGATCTGTGTTGTATTGTGCAGAAATGGCTGAAGCGTGGATCTTGGAGAAGGAAAGTCCATTGTTTAACATCTCAGCTAGGTACTGTAAAATTTGAGGTATATTTATTACCCAAGGATTCTGTCCCTTTTCTTGATTCCAGGCACAAATCGTTTCCATTTGGCGGAGTAGGCCTTTCTAGTAGAAGGTCTTCTGGCCTCCAAGATGACGTCCTGCACCTCCTTGGAGAGGAGAAACTGTTGGAAAATCAAGGAATTCTCCATGCAGCTAGATTTAGAGTTTTGAGATGGCTGTGAAGAGTTTTGTAGTTGTGCTGGGACAACAGAAGAGGGACTAGAGGTAGGGTCCATGGTGGGGAATGTGTCAGGCTCTTCAGGAGCGGATACCAGTGTTGTCTTGGCCAGTCTGGAGCAATGAGAATCATTTCAGCCTCTCTGCTCTGGCTTTTAATAGAACTTTGGGCAGCAGAGGAAGAGGTGGGAACTGTCAATGATGCCCAATTGAAGGAAAATGCGTCCACTTTCCAGGCCTGTGGATGATAGGTCCTTGAACAAAATTTTTTCAACTGGCAATTTCTGTGGGTAGCAAAGAGATCTATGTCTGGCTGTCCCTATGCGTGAGTTATCCTTGTGAAAACTTGAGGATGCAACTTCCATTCGTGTGGATCTGTCATATTTCTGCTTAGGTTGTCTGCCAGTGTTTTCCTTCCCTGGCAGGAATTGTGCCAGTAGTTGAATTTGCAATTCCAGTGCTGTGTTCCATAGGGTCATGGCTTGCCTGCACAGGGGGTATGAATGAGTTCCCCCGGTTTATGTACCACATCACTGTGGTGTTGTCTGTCCTTATCAATAGCTGGCCTGGATGCAGTAGGTCTTTGAAGGTCATAATAGCCTTTTGCACTGCTAGCATTTCCTTTTGGTTGATGTGAAGGTACTTCTCTTTTCGGGTCCATTTTCCCTGAATGCACTGATCTGTCATGTGTGCTCCGCAGGCATAATCTGAGGCGTCTGTTGTGATGATTTGAGTTGCTTGAGGTACACAGAAAGGAAGACCTGTGTTTCTTTGGCAAGCTTGAGCCCACCACAAATTCCTTTTGAAGGCATAGAATGAGTGGTATAATTGCTTCCAAGCTGTGGCTGTGTTGAGACCATAAGTTTTTTAGGTACCATTGAAGTTTCCTCATATGCAGCTTTGCACATGGGATTAGTAGGATGCAAGATGCCATGAATCCCAGAGCCTGCAGGATTTTCCTTGCAGTTAGCCTGGTGTAAGTTGACATTTTTCTGAAGTATTGAGACAGTTGCCCTTGCTTGTCTGGTGTGAGGTAGGCCATCTGGGTGGTTGTATCCAAGCTGGCACCCAGAAAAATTATTTGTTGAGAGGGTATTAGTTTTGATTTCTTTTTGTTGACTGTGTATCCCAGGTAGTTCAACAGTTTTATTACAAACGCCATGTGTTGCAGTAGTATGTCCTTGCTGTCCGCTTGGATCAGGCAGTCGTCCAGATATGGGTAGATTTGTATCCCTTGTAGTCTGCAGAAGGCGATTACTGATGCCAGGCATTTCGTAAACACTCTGGCCGCAGTAGATAAGCCAAAGGGCAATGCAGAGAATTGGTAATGGGTTGAACCTGCAAGAAATCTGAGGTATCTTCTGCAATCTTGTCTGATAGGGACATGCAGGTATGCCTCCTTGAGGTCCAATGGAAGAAGCTCCTGTAATGTGATCATCTTGAATTTTGGCACCTGTAGATATGTGTTTAGGATGGATAGGTCTAAGATAGGTCCCCAATCTTTGTCTTTCCTTGGTACCAGGAATAGTCTGGAATAAAACCCTTGACCTTGTTCTTTTGCAGGTACCTCTTGAATTGCTTTTATGTCCATGAGAGCTGAAATTTGTTTTTGTGCCTCTGCCCTTTGATTGTGTGGCAGGTTTGGCATGCCTCTCATTTTTGGAAGGGTGTGAAAGTGGAACATGTAGCCTCTGTCTATAATGTCCAGAATCCATTTGTCTTTTTGTAACAATATGCCAATTTTTTGAGAACAATGTCAGTTTTCCGCCCAAAGGTGCTGCCATTAAAGCTTTGCTTGGCAGGTGTAGGGGGAAGTCATTGCGTCTGTTTTCTAAAAGACTGTGATCTATCTTCTCCACCTCTTGGGGTTGGTGCTTGTCACTGTCTGGCTCCGAAAGATCCTTGAGGTTGCCCTCTACCCCTTGGATGCCTGTATCTGCCCCTTTAAGGTCTGTCCGTGGCTGGAAAGGACCAATTTTTTGAAGGCCAGTTTCTGTTGAAACGTGGAGGCTGTACCTGCAGGAAATATTTCACTGTTTGCATTGATTTTGCTTTTTCCTCCTCTTTCTTTAGCACCTCCTCAGCTTTAACACCAAACAATACATCTTTTTGAAGAGGTGCATCTAATAATTTAGCTTTGACATGATCTGGTAAGGTTTGCTCTTTGAGCCAAGCATGCCTACGTATAACAGACCCCGTAACAGCAGCTCTACCTGAGGCCTCTAAAGCATCAAAACCACACTGCAAGGTATGTTTACCCACTTGATCTGCACCATGCAACAAATCCTTCAACTCTTTTAAATCTGGCTGTTCTGGTTGTGTCATCTTGCTTTTCAGCTGAGGTATCAAAAACTGTTGATACTTTAACATATGGAACTGACAGTTTAATGCCCTCATGGTTAAAGTGGCCGAGGTGTACACCTTTTTCCCCCACCTTTCTAAAGCTCTGGAATCTCTCTGAAGGTAATGGGTTTTTAGCAGTAGAGGCCTTAATTCCCTTGGGACCCTGTGAAATTGTTTCTGGGTCAGCAGTATGGCTTTTATATAGGAACTGGTGAGAATCAGGAACCCGGTAATACCTGTCTGGTTTAACAGGAGCTGGAGGCAAAGAATCTGGATTAAGGCTGGCTTCTGTGTACACATCATCCAATATATCTAAAACAAGAGGGATAGCCAGAGGCCTATGCTGGGGGAGCAGAAGAAATTCCAAGCCTTTTCTTGGATTCTGAGTAATCTTGGCCTTCCCAGTGAAAGTGTTCCCTCAATGTATGCAGGGTTTCCCCAAAAGAGAAGTCCTCAGGGGGGGACACCGAGGGAATAGACTCCGAGTCTTTGAATGGAGAATAGGCATAATCCTGGTCCTCAGATAGTTCTGAGGTAATAGAAGCTTGATCTGAGGAAGGGTAGTCTTCCTCTAATCTGGGCCTTTTGTCAGAGGGGGGTTGAGAACCCTTGATAAGAGTAATCAAATCCTCAGCCATTTTAAGCATCTGTTTTTTAGGCATGGTGCGTTGAGAGGGGGTCGGAGGAACCTGTTTTTTGGTTTTCATGGCTGCTTTAGATTTAGTGAAGGCTTTAATAGAAAAGGAGGAAGGCCTGAAGACCCCTTGAGAAATGGCAGGCCTGTCTAAATTCTGAGTTTCCCCGCCAGGAGTGGCATCGGTATCTGTAGTAGGAATGGGGGCAGAGGAGCCTGTGACCTCAGGTACTGAAGACACTGGTAATGCATAGTCATCGGCACTCAGGGGCTGCGTAGGCGCCTCGCTGAGTACCGGAGAACCGGTAGTCGGCCTTAGCGTGGTTTCATTCGGAGGTGCGGACCTGGTATGGTCAGTCCTTATCTTTGCATTTTTTGCTCAAAACTGGAGTCAGAGTATCCAACATAATATAATTCAATTTTTTGCCATAAAAGTGAAGGGCGAACTCTGCCCGACGCTTAATAGTGCACTTGTTGAATCTAGCACAAAAACTGCAGGCCGAGACGTCGCGGTCTGGACCTAAGCAAGGTATACAGAAAGAGTGGAAATCCTTATGCAGTATTTGCTTCCCACATGAAATGCAATTATTAACTTTGTCTGACATCGGTCTGAGGCAAGAAAAGTTTCCTCAATGGGGTACTTAGCTTTCAAGAAGGCTTTGGTTGAAATACTTTCGTAAATCTCAGGAGCTGGCCGACCGGCACTTGTGAACTGCTTCTGCTTTGGGCACCGCGCGGCAAGAAAGACTGGAGAAAATGGCGTCGGCTGCCTTTTTTATACCCCTGCCACACTGACATCAGGGAAGAAGCGACGACAGCAGACGCCGGACCTAGACTTTGGAATTCGGCCGACCGAGGACCCGCCTGACGGCAGGATAACCCATCTGTTATGACTGCAGCTGTATGCACGATGAACATCTGTTTAAGAGTCAGCATCTTGAATTTTGTAATGTCCAGAAAGGTGTTTACAGTAGACAGGTCCAGAATTGGACGTCATGATTTGTCTTTTCTGGGTACCAGAAAAAGCCTGGAATACAAACCTTGTCCCTTTTCCTCTTCTGGTACCGGATGAATAGCCCCCATGTTTAAGAGGGAAAGTACTTGTTTCTGAGCCTCTGCCCAATGATTTGGGAGCAGGTCTGGCCACCCATTTGGTGTTGACATGTGGAAATGAAATCTGTATCCCAGAGACACTATTTAAAACCCATTTGTCCTGGATTATGAGTTCCAAGTTTTTTGCATGAAGAGCAATCTTTCCCCCCAAGGGGTGGCTGAAAGGTAAGTGCTTGGAAATTTTAAAGGAAAGTAATCGAGACTGTTTACTATAGGGGGGTGTCTTGTTATTTCCAGATTTGGAAGTGGAGGCCCCCCATTGCTTAGTTCTGAGAGTCCCTTGGGACTGAAACCTGGTGCTTTTGGTGTGTCTGGATTTGGCTTGAGTGGATCTGGAAGGAGCTGGAAAGTACCAATTCTTAGTAGGTCAGTGCCTACTAAATCTTGGAGGTTGCACTTGTAAGAAATATTTAACAGTCTGCATAGATTTAGCTTCATCTTCCATCTTTTTTAGAACTTCTTCAGCCTTACTGCCAAACAGGCAGTCCTGATTTAAAGGAGCATCCAACAATTTTGCTTTAACATGATCAGGCAGAGATTGCTCCTTAAGCCAAGCATGCCTTCTAAGCACAGACCCAGTAACAGCAGCCCTGCAAGAGGCCTCTAAAGAATCAAAACCACATTGCAAAGTATGTTTTCCAACTTGTTCAGCAGAATGCAATAAATCCTGTAAATCTATTTTCCACACAGTCAGAAATCAACATAATTTTCTGTTTAAGCAGTCCAATAATATGCTGTTGATATTTTAACACATGAATTTGGCAGTTTAAAGCCCTGATTGCCAAGGTTGCAGAAGAATAAACCTTTTTACCCCATCTATCCTGTGCCCTGGAGTCTATCAGAAAGGGTAGGAATTTTTAGCAGTAGAAGCCTTTATGCCCTTGGACCCCTGAGAAATGGTTTCTGGATCTGCAACAGGATTTTTGAAAAGGAACTTGTGGGACTCAGGAACCCTGTAATATCTGTCAGGTTTACTAGGAGCCAGAGTCAGAGAATCAGGGGCCATACTGGATTCCAAAAACACATCAACAATGTCTAGTACTAGCGGTACAGCCAAAGGCCTATGCTGAGGTAAAAGGAGGAAATCCCCAATTCTCTTTTTAGATTCAGACAATTCCTGACTTTCCCAGTGGAAATGCTCCTTTAAGGTATGTAAAGTTTCCCCAAAAGACAAGTCCTCGTCCCCAAAAGACAAGTCCTCGTCCCCAAAAGACAAGTCCTCGGGGGGGGCAGCAGAGGGAATGGAATCCTCTGCATTAGAATCCTCATAAGTAGGCATGGACAAATCCAGGTCATTGGAAGAATTAGAAGAAACAGAGTCCTGATCAGAAGACTCATAGTCAAGCTCAGCCCTAGGCCTCTTAGAAGGTTGACTACCCCTGATTAGAGTAATAAGATCTTCAGCCATTTTGATAATTTGATTTTTAGGTATAGAGGCCTGAACATATGGCCTGGGCGTCGTTTTTTTAGACAGATCAAGATTTAGGCCCAAGTATAGAAGGTGGAGTCAGTTTAATATTCAAGTCTGTAGGTCTGAATATACCCTCAGAAGCCGGTGCCTGCACAGCGGCTCCGGACCCATCCAAGGTAGACGCATCCACGGGTTCCATAGGTGAAGCATCTCGCGGCATACCGGACTCCGAATGGGTCTCAGAGGCCTGAGTCAGAAGTAGTGGGTATCAGGAGCTGCGAAAGTGAATCACAGAGTACCTGCGAACTGGTGACTGGCTTAGAAGTGTCGTCTGCAGTTTTGGACCTCGACGGCCTGTCTTTTTCTTTGCGTTTTTTCGCAATTCAGGTAGTCGAATGGCTAACCAACATCATTTCTGGACAATTAAATCGAGAACCTAAATATTTAGAGGCAAAAATGCACAGATGACGGATAGTGCGCCGATTAAATAAAGCACAAAACAGACAGCAAGGTACATCGTGGTCAGGGCCTAGGCATGGAATACAGTACAAATTAAAATCTTGAGGTATTTGCTTTCCACAAGTAATGCAATTAACTTTCACTGACATCGGTAAGGAGCAAGAAAAAGTTTCCCCAATGGGGTACTTGGCTTTAAGTTTAAGACTTAGGTTCTGAAACTCAAAAACGAAAATTTCAGGAGTCGGCCGACTGGCTCTTGCGAACTGCTTCTGCTTTGGGCACCACACGGCAAGAAAGACTGATGTAATGGCGTCGGCTGCATGTTTTATACCCCCGATGATCTGATGTCATGGAAGCAGGGACAGCAACCAACGCAGGACCCAAGACTTTGTTAATCAGGCCGACTGAGGGCAACCTGCGAGCAGATTACCTAAAATGTAATGACTGCAACAGTGAAACACGAAGAACATTTATAGCAATACAGTGATATGCAAAGAAAAAGAAAACACCTTACTAAAAAACAAAGCTAATAGGGTTAAACAGGAAAGACAATACCAGCTATGGTACTGAAGAAATACCACAAGGGTAAGGGAGGAAAGACCGTACCAACAATGGTACTTGAAAGTTTACCAACGGTAACCACGGTTAGAGTAGAGAAGAAAAAAACAAGGTCAGACAGAATAAAAACGCACTAGAAATACTATTTGCTCAATAAAATATGAAGATATCGAAAAATTTCCACAAAATATCAAATAAAGTTTCACTTAGCTGAGAGCTCAGCTGAAACATGGCTTTATGGCTATGCAGTAAACAAGATCCAAGGTAACAGGGAGACGGGCATTCTGGATAGAGACTTAGCTCGAGAGTTTTTTTGGCTGACGTGAGCTTGGTAAAAAGACCGACTCTGTTCGGAGGGCTCGGAACCAAACCAGTCAGTGATGAATGGAAAGAAGATTAACAACATCAGATCTGTACTTATAAAAGAATGGACCTATGGGTTAAACTCGGAAGTTCCAACGGCATGGTGTAATTAAATTTTCTGCCAAAATAATGTCGGGCAAAATCAAACAGACGTTTAATAGTGCGCTTGTTAAACCTAGCACAAAACAGACAACCAGTGACGTCGTGGTCTGGGCCTAGGCATGGGATACAATAGGAATGAAAATCCTTATGAGGTATCTGCTTCTCACAAGAAATACAGTTATTAACTTTTACTGACATCGGTCTGAGGCAAGAAAATGTTTCCCCAACGGGGTACTTAGCTTTGTAGAAGACTTCAGTTCTGGATTCGGAATGAAAATCTCAGGAATCGGCCGACCGGCACTTGAACTGCTTTTGCTTCGGGCACTGCGCGGCAAGAAAGACTGAAGAAAATGGCGTCGGCTGAATCTTGTATACCCCAGTTGCACTGATGTCAGGGAGGAGGCGACAGCAACCGACGCCGGACCAAGACTTTGGAACTCGGGCAGACTGGGGAACCGCCTGACGGCAGGATAACCCAAGTGTAATGACTGCAGCAGTGTAACACAATGAACATCGGAATCTGTTTCATGCTGGTCACCTGGCCAGAACACAGGTCACCTTGAAACAATGAAACCACTAACAGCCTCTTGGGTCCTTGTCTTTGATCAGCTCTTACTAGGCTGCACTGTAGATGACCCATAGCTACAGTTTGCAACTTACAACGGTTCTTAAAGAAAAATAATCAGTTGCTTTGCCCTATTACCAGATGCTCTGCACCTTTAGCACTGATGAAGCTATGACACTTCACTCTGCTCTGTGGTTCAAATAATGATTAGAACATAAAGATGCTCATATCTACTGGATGATAATTACTAGAAATGTCTATTCTATGTAGGAACTGATTTTCATTTGCTGATTCATTAAATGGGTGGGTGGACTGGTCTTTAGACCCTTTTCTTCTATAATTTGGGAATTAAGGCAACAGTACAGTATACTACTTGCATGCAAAGGCTCTGCAGCAAATAGCATGGCCATTCCCTGGACTATGCGCCATTTTGCTACTACTTAGTATGAATGTCAGATAAGGAGAATTATGTACACAGATACAAGTTCAACGTTCCTTAAGGTAATTAACTGAAGCTGGAAGGGCAAGATGAACATGTTTTGACCTAATCAGCCCTTGTTAATAAAGCAAGTGCACAAGAATGACCAGCCCCCTGCCAACTGTGCCTCCCAACACTTTGCTCACAGGGTGGCTGGCCCTTTGCCCAACGCTAGCTATGCTTCTGACAAGTAGATCCAGATCCATCTTAAACTTCACCCCCCTACTGTCTTACAGAATTGGGTCTTTGCAGAATTACTGTATTTTTCAGTTTTGCTGAGAAGGTCATAGGGTGAAGACAGAAGACTCAACTTGTTCTTTATAGCAGGGCAGTATTTCTCATGGATACACTTAAAGATGACATCTCCTGGAAGGAAATAAAAGCATACAAAATCCAGAAGATCTCTGCAATGAAGCACAGACCAAATATCATTTCTGAGTGGCCAATAAACTGCGTAGTACAGCACGTCGTATTTTTCATCACAATACTGTAAACAAACCTCTCCGTGGAGAGTTTGCACTCTACCAGACTTAAGAATAGCACAGTAGGCTTAAATTTGTAAATGACAGCAATCTGCCAGACTGGACTTGGGATGACTTTGATGATCTTAACTTCAGAGTTCATAAATATGCTACTTGTGGGTCTTAACCCTGACCCAATGAGGCTTAAGCCTTTTTATTTTCAGAACTGTCCCAACAAAAAAGGTGGCCATGACTACACTTCATTAACATCTTGTATCCAACCTCCCTTTCACTGGGATGGTAACAGAGAAAAATGGTACATAAACTTGATGCACTTTTAAGTCCAGGTTCTGAACTCACCACTGCAGTGAGATGGTCTTACAAAAAAAAAAAAAAAAAAAAAAAAAAAAACTTAATCACACAATGGTGCAGTATTAGACGTAATCTATAGTTGTCTTCCTGGAACAATTTGCTATCTTCAACATGGTTGACCTGGAGTATTTAAGTCCTACTGTGGGTTTTCTCAGGATATTTCTTGACTGATTTGCTTCATACCTCTCAGTTTTACTCATAGCACAAACTAATTTTCCTTTGCCCACATTACTTGCAAGGTCACATGGCGCTCCACTTTGGGTCTGATTCACATAACTACGTACACCACTGCACCCAGTTTGGTTAACCCAATAATTTTACATTTCCAAAACTCTGACTTCTTGGAAATCAGCTAGTGGTCTCTAACAGAAGCTATATCCTCTTGCCACAGTCTTCCAAACTACTTTAAGATACTCTAGGGCTACTTGCCTTACCACCATGAATTGTTTACAGGGGAGCTTGTTTTTATGTGTACTTGGACAGTGTTTCTTGAACATTGCCTACCTTTTCTTAAGGTGAATGCCATTGTCTGGTCTTGGTACCTTATTCCTCCCGATGACAAAGGCTGGACTGCTGTAAGCCTGCTTAACAGAAGTTCAGCCATTGCTCTCTCACACTGCAGCCACAGCATAATTGACTAGGCTTCTTAGAGTTCTCTAGATATGGCCACACAACAGTTGTTCTCCAACCCTGCAAATAGCTCCTTCAAAATTCTTGGGGTGGTGGACAAACGCCTAACAGGACCAATGAACTGTTACATTTGAGAGGTTTTGTTGCCCTACCAGCCTTCTCAGCTTCTTTGTTCAACTACCTCTGGTTTGGTCTCAATTCTCAGGCTTAAACTTATCCTCTAGACTTGGGACTTTTCTTTCAGAACTTCGGGCCTCTAGGATTTACTACTGTGTTGGTTTTAACAAATGGATTCTTGGAGGTGCCCCAAGATGCACATGCATCTTACAGCATTATGGCAGCCTTAGGATTTTTTTATGGGAATTTTAAGCATAATTCAATTCTCATATTTCCTTTACAAAATTATAAACCCTAACTTTGTTTTGTTAATCTTGTATTTATTGTCAAGTTTTGTCAGATTTGTACTGAAACATTCCAAATCCTATCAGCACAAAGACTGGTTCAACTTGACATGAGAACACAATTCAACAGCAAACATCTTAAATAATTACTGTTTCAGTACCCAACTACACTTCATTTATACAAATTACAAATGATTTATGAAAGTTTTGGTTTAGCCAATGTAAAGCTAAAAACTGCAATACATAGTAGAATTCTCCCAACACTGCCTAAACTAAATTATACTTGTATTGTTTGAAACAGAAAATGAGCAAGCAAAGTCTCAAGTTGAGAAAATTAACTTAAAGATTACAACTTGTAAGACTAATACAGCCAGTGGAAAATGCAAAATGAATGAAGGATGAAACAATTCAGTTCCACTGACTAATGTTCACTCAGCTTTATTAATGTACAAAACAAGTAAAACATTAGTCCGTGGAACCAAACTGATTCCTCCTTCCAAGTGCCTTTTTTGGAGAGTTTATCTTCCCCTCGTCCATGGCTTTGGTGACTCTCTCAAAGTAGTCGACCAAATTTAACAGGTATAACCTCTCCTTGACTAAAGCAAACTGTGTGGGATCAAGTGTTTTGGAGGTTGCCAATGTCCTTGTTAATGAGGTCCATGATAATCCGCTCCATGGTCTTGCAGATCAGGCTAGTTAGGCTGATGGGTCTAATTCTCTGGATCAGTGGACGCTCCACCTTTGTACAAAGGGATGACAGTGGCTTTTCTCCACTCAGCTGGGACAAAGCCAGTACTCAGGCTTTGGTTGAATAGGGTGCCTAATGGTGCTGCCAGTTCCTGGCTGAGTTAAAGTAGGATGCAGCCTGGGATGTTATCTGGTCCCATGGAGGCTATATTTTTAGTCTTTGAGAAGGCAGTGATGACTTGCTCCCTAGAGATAAGGGGAGGGAAGCAGGTGCTGGGGAGGTCCTCATTTACTGATTGGGGGGACAGAGGGGTGAAGTTTTCATTGAATTTGTCTGCCAGCAGGTTGGTGGCAGGTTGGCTATATCTATGGCGTTTGTGTATATGGTATCCTTGACCACCAGTTCTAAGCAGATCTGGGTGCTTCCCTTGAGATTGCGGACATATGCGAAGAAAGCCTTGTGATTGTCTTTAGTAGATTTGGCCAGTTTTTACTCTAAGTTTGCTTTGGAGGATTTCACTAGTGTACTTATTTTCTTGTTCAGACTGAGAAGAGATTGCTTCCAAATTAGGCACCTGCTATTTCTTGGTCCTGGACAGCAGTTTATCCCTTTTATTATAGAGTTAATTTAATGCAGATGTCCACCAGACAGGTTTACTCTTCCTTGTGGAGAAGGATTTTTCCTGTTGGGTATTCCTGATTCCATGCAGCTGTACAAGTGAATGTATAGTACTTTGGTGTAGGTTTGGACATACGTGCCAGCTCTTATGGAAGGGGAGAGAGCTGTGAAGCTGTTTCTACCTTCCCTCAAGGAAGCTGTAATCAGCTTTTGTGAAGTTTTTTTGTTTGTTTGACCCTATCTATGGGGTGGTAGGGGGAGATGGTGACTTCAAAAGTGACCTCTTTCTGGTCGGATCTTACCAAGGAGGATACTATAGGGTGCTGCAGTGTTGACTCATGTTGGTTAATACTAAGTCCAAGATATTTTCACCTCTTGTGGGGGTGTCAACTGGCTGGTCCAAGGCAGTTGCAGGCATTTGCATTGACGAAATCAAGGAATCTCTGGGCATGCGTGTTTTGGCATGAGTAGTTCTTTCAATCTACGGTTAGACAGTTAAAGCTGCCCAGGAACAGGCTTATCTGGAGTAAAAGCAGCTAGTTGTGAAGGCTAAAATGATGAAGCCAGGGCTGTGGTTCCTGTATGAGCAAGAGTCAATCCTTTCAACATCAATTTTTATGTGACCTTGTAGTGCACCTTAGTACCAAAGGAGGTACAAGCTACACAGCATCCAAATGAGTTGCCCTGGCAGCACATAACAGAAGGTACAAACTGATTTCAAAGGGGATGAACATGCTGAAAGGGTTATGACAGTGGACATCAGCTCATCCCTGCAACTGCAAAAAAAGGTTTGCACATCTGCACACACATCAACACTGATGCTCAAAGAAAGCTCATCAGAATGTGGAAAATAATCAGTTTAGTAAATGAAGACATACGTCACAAAAGCCTAGTTTATTAATGGTGTCCTTGAGTATTTATTCAGTCTGAAATACAAAATGCAATATTTTGATGTTCTTACCTGCCTACGCAAGTCTCTTGTCTTTTTTGTCATCTTATCAATTGCAGCATTCAGTGCATCACTTCTCTCCTTTCGTCCAGCCTGCAAAAAAATGAAGCATTACTGTGGCTGCAATGAAACATTTAAAACAATTCAAACAGGAATGTTTTCAATTTATACAAATACAGAGCCAAAAATAGCAGTAAAACAGTAAAAAACTAATAATGCTGATCCAAGAGAGACAGAGAAAATAGTAATTCTGCAGACAATACTGGTAGAAGTGCTCTCTGCCAAAATTACTGGCAGGGCTGCAAAATGATGTAATTTAGGTTCAGTAAATGCAATGAACTATGGAAAGAATTGAACACATTATGTAAGGTGCTTTAATGGCAGACCGGACTGAACTCCTTGCAAGAGAATTATACTACACAGTATAAAGAATTACTTCACTTTATCATATATTAACTCACATTCCTATCACCCACTCAAACTAAAATGAGTTGTTTTTACTCAATTTATGTGGGGTATAGCGCTGATCCACAGACCATTTTCAAGCTCAGCCTGGGCAAAAAGCAAAGAAAACAAAGTTAGACAATTAAAACTAGGAAAACTAATGCAGATGAGCAGTTTTAAATGCATGACAAAAGACTATACAAAGAAATTTGATTAAGATAGTCTGTGTAATACAATGAAGCCCTTTACAAAAAGAAAATGTGGGCTGAAGAATAATACAAAAAGTGTCAGAAAAGGTTATAAAATAATCTGGATTATATGGGGAGGCTGTGATAAGGAACCAGGGGTGGAGGCACTGTGGGATGTGTATGGGAGAGGAACAGTGAGAAGCATGGGGTTAGGTGTCCTGGCACCCTTTGCGTAAGGCACCATTTTATGTTCACCCATCTGGCTTTTTGTCAAGTGCGATCTTTGTGCTGCTGCAGAGGTTATGCCGCCTTTCTTTTTCAATAAAAAATTAAATGTTCTTAATACTTCTCTAGCAGCGTCTCTAGTTATGACTTGGGTTGCACATATGCAACATGGATGCTGTTGGGCATTTCAGTGAGGTGACTGGTAGCATGCTGGTTGGTGGGCCGCAGGCATTAGTTTAGACCGAGTTTACAGTGCATACTGAGCCCAGATCATCTGTAATTAAGCAGAACTAAGTCTACAACCTTTTCTCACAAAGCAAACGTATTAAAATGACGCTATTTTATCCCATGACAGTGATGGCAGAACTAAGTCTACAACCTTTTCTCACAAAGCAAACGTATTAAAATGACGCTATTTTATCCCATGACAGTGATGGCTTAACTGCATTCTTCATCTATGATGCTAATTGGCTAGGCTTTTGATTTGGCTGTGCTTTTGTTAATTTTGCAAACGTATGCACATGCTTTCTATTTGTTTACACCTCTATTAGCACCTGTGTGTCTTTGTAGTGTAACAGTGTGCGTTAATCACTTGCTATAACCATTTACTTGTTGGTTGGGTGATGGATTGAACCACTGCTGCTGTGTTTGCATAAACTAGTGCTAGTTACAGCTTTTTGTTACTGGTCTAACTTACGTGTTCTTAATGTTTTGTACATTTTATTTAGATTATACTTCACTGTAATGCAATATTGAGGTAACCGTGCTGTTGCTTGTATGGTACCTTCTTTACTATTGTATATGCAATCTATTATCTGTTCCCTTGATTATAGGCCTTATTTAAAATATATATATAATACATACATTGTGTGTGTGTGTGTGTGTGTGTGTGTGTGTGTGTGTGTGTGTGTGAGAGAGAGAGAGAGTGTGAGAGTGTGTGTGAGTGTGTGTGTGAGAGAGAGAGAGAGTGTGAGTGTGAGTGTGGGTGAGCGCGAGTGAGAGTGAGAGTGAGAGTGAGAGAGAGAGAGAGAGAGAGAGAGAGAGAGAGAGAGAGAGTGAGAGAGAGAGTGAGAGAGAGAGTGAGAGAGAGTGTGAGAGAGTGTGTGAGAGTGTGTGAGAGTGTGTGAGAGTGTGTGAGAGTGTGTGAGAGTGTGAGTGTGTGAGTGTGAGTGTGTGAGAGTGTGAGTGTGAGTGTGAGTGTGTGAGTGTAAGGCGTGTGTGAGTGTCTGGCGTGTGAGTGAGGCGTGTGTGAGTGTGAGAGAGGGGTGAGAGGGGTGTGAGAGGGGTGAGAGAGGGGTGAGAGGGGTGTGAGTGTGTGAGGGGTGAGTGGGGGTGTGAGTGTGTGCGAGTGTGAGAGAGAGAGGGGGGGGTGTGAGAGGGGGTGTGAGTGTGTGAGTGGGGGTGTGTGTGTGAGAGTATGCATGAGAGAGTGTGCGTGAGAGGGAGAGTGTGCGAGAGAGAGAGAGACAGACAGTGTGCGAGTGTGTGAGAGAGAGTGTGCGTGTGTGTGTGAGAGAGTGAGTGAGTGATAGAGAGCGAGTGTGAGAGAGAGTGAGTGTATGTGAGAGAGTGAATGAGTGCGTGTGCGAGAGTGAGTGTGTGAGAGTGCATGAGAGAGTGTGTGAGTGCGTGCGAGAGAGAGAGTGTGGGTGGGGGTGTGTTGCGAGAGAGTATGAGTCAGAGAGAGAGTGTGTGAGAGTGTGTGAGAGTGAGTGAGAGTGTGTGAGTGAGTGAGAGTGAGTGAGAGTGAGTGAGAGTGAGTGAGTGAGTGAGAGTGAGTGAGAGTGAGTGAGAGTGAGTGAGAGTGAGTGAGAGTGAGTGAGAGTGAGTGAGAGTGAGAGGGAGTGCAAGTGTGTGTGTGAGTGAGAGAGAAAGAGACAGAGTGTGTGTGTGTGTGCAAGAGAGTGTGAATGTGAGTGTGAGTGAGTGAGTGTGAGTGAGTGAGTGTGAGAATGTGAGAGTGTGAGCGTGTGAGCGTGTGAGAGAGTGTGAGCGTGTGAGCGTGTGAGAGTGTGTGAGCGTGTGAGAGTGTGTGAGCGTGTGAGAGTGTGAGCGTGTGAGAGTGTGAGCGTGTGAGAGTGTGAGCGTGAGAGTGTGAGCGTGAGAGTGCGGGGGTGTGAGTGGGGGTGTGAGTGGGGTGTGAGTGGGGGTGTGAGTGGGGGTGTGAGTGGGGGTGTGAGTGTGTGCGAGAGTGAGTGTGTGAGTGCATGAGAGAGTGCGTGAGTGCGTCAGAGAGAGTGTGGGTGGGGGTGTGTTGTGAGAGAGACTAAGTGTGAGTCAGAGAGTGAGAGAGAGTGAGAGAGAGTGCAAGTGTGTGTGAGTGTGTGAGTGTGTGAGTGTGTGAGTGTGTGAGTGTGTGAGTGTGTGAGTGTGTGAGTGTGTGAGTGTGTGAGTGTGTGAGTGTGTGAGTGTGTGAGTGTGTGAGTGTGTGAGTGTGTGAGTGTGAGAGAGAGTGTGTGTGTGCAAGAGAGAGTATGAATGTGAGAGAGAGAGTGAGAGAGTGAGAGAGTGAGAGTGTGTATGCGAGAGAGTGTGTATGCGAGAGTGTGTGTGTATGAGAGACCGTGTGTGTGTGTGTGTGTGTGTGTGTGTGTGAGAGAGAGAGAGACCGTGTGTGAGAGAGACCGTGTGTGTGTGAGAGAGAGAGACCGTGTGTGTGAGAGAGAGAGACCGTGTGTGTGTGAGAGAGAGAGAGACCGTGTGTGTGTGAGAGAGAGAGAGACCGTGTGTGTGAGAGCGTGAGAGAGTGCGTGAGAAAGTGTGTGTGTGAGAGAGAAAGTGTGTGTGTGTGTGTGTGAGAGTGTGTGAGAGAGAGTGTGTGAGAGTGTGTGTGTGTGTGTGAGAGTGTGTGTGAGAGAGTGTGTGTGAGAGAGAGTGTGAGAGAGTGTGTGTGAGTGTGTGTGAGAGTGTGTGAGAGAGTGTGTGTGAGAGAGTGTGTGAGAGTGAGTGTGTGTGAGTGTGTGTGAGTGTGTGTGTGTTTGTGTGTAAGAGAGTGTGACAGTGTGTGTGTGTGTGTGTGTGTGTGTGTGTGTGTGTGTGTGAGAGAGGAGAGCGTGTGTGTGAGAGAGGAGAGCGTGTGTGCGAGAGGGAGAGCGTGTGTGCGAGAGAGGGAGAGCGTGTGTGCGAGAGAGGGAGAGCGTGTGTGCGAGAGAGGGAGAGCGTGTGTGCGAGAGAGGGAGAGCGTGTGTGCGAGAGTGAGTGACAGTGTGTCAGTGAGTGAGAGAAAGGTTTACTAGGACACTGCACTGATCAGCACTGACCAAACTCAAGATGAGCCTGGATGAAATTCAAGACATCTCATAAGCAAAAAAGATTTATTTTAATTTTCAACATTTGTTTTCTGGGATAGTCTGACTGGGTGAAAAACCATTTTAAGTAGAGGCCAGGGGAGAAAATCTCCAAAGACAGTTAATACTTGAAATACATTTAGAAATAACATACATTTTGAAATACAAGAATTTAGCAATACAAACAAATATTTAGCAATATTAGTTTGAACACAACGTCAAAGTTACACACAACATAAAAAGTAGTCACTAGAGTGAATAAGGTAATTGTAAAGTAAGTTTGCAAGACGGTTTTTAGTTTTAGATATATAAGCAGTAATACAAGTAGCTCAAATGAGATTGTGTATGTACATTCTAGTAAACAATGTAAAGGTACAATATTTATGCTCGTTTATAAACTCTGTAAACCTTCAGTAATTCTTTGAAGGCAGCAGAGAGGTGGAAAGGACAGAGAGAGATGCTCTGTTATTTACTTTGTTGTTGACCAAGTTAGTCCCACTAGGATAGTGATGCATCTGCTGTGATTTGGCATAGATGCTTTGTGCTGAATGCCAGCACCTGTGCGAATGGACATCTGTGGGACTGGCTGCCATATTATTACACTGATGCTTGTCACAGACTGCCTTGTGAGCAAAGTCCAACAACTAAATTTCTGTACTTGTGGTAATGGTTTCTGTAGTAAGGTTACCAATGAATATTTGTACACACAACCTCCCAACCAAGCAGTCAAAGCAGTGAGCCAAGCTGCCTCCCTCTACCCAGGATTGGTGAGCCGGCTTGTGTGTGTATAAGCAGTGAGGTAATTAAATATACCAGAGTAACTCTACAGTCAACCCAATATCATATTCATCCATATTCACGAGGAACTTCAACTACACTATTGTAAATGGAGAATCCTACACAAACCCAAACTCACAAGTCCGAACATTTCATCTAGTTCATATACCCACTAGGGGTGCAAGGATAGTCGACCAAGCCCTCATGAACACATGTGAAGGTTGCAATACCAATCTCTACACACACACACACACACACACACACACACTACAACATCCTCACAGACCAGGTCAGACCATGAAGCTGTCTCCTTTGAAATAAAACCTGGAACACTAACCAGATCTAGAACTTTCAGGAATTTGGCCAAGGCAAATGACCTACTATTAAGTGACACACTGGCAAAATTTAAAGACGTTAAAGTAGCCTCCTAGTTTAAGGACAATCACAAGGCATTCTTTAGCTAGGTCAACAACTTCAAAGGCATACATAACAATGTTAACTAATTGTAAATTAAGCTACCTGTACTGAGCCAAAGGATATAGCAGATTACTAGGTCGATAAAGTCCGCTCCAACTTTATCCTGCATTCTTCCTGACATCTCTCAAGAAGTAACCCCAACGATAACTATCACTATGGAATAGGTTCTCAAAGATCTTTAAAAAGGCAAAAACACTGCATCAATGGGTCCCAATATCATCCCAAGATTCTTACCAGATAGCAAAACACATTACCTGAAGGCCCCACCAGAATTATTTAATCATAGCCTCCAAACAGACTTTATGGCAAATGAGTGCAGGACTGCAGCTGTTATCCCTCTACACAAGGGCAGGCAATCTGACCAACTTGTAAGTCTGACTATTCTCATATGTAAAGCCAAAGAAAAAATCATGGATATGATAAACATTGAAAACCATCAGACACTGGACCTAACCCAGTTTGATTTAGTCAAAGGCAGGTCATGCCTGCTCAGCCTGAAGTCGTTAAAGCAATGGATGAGGACAAAATTGCACTTATGGCCTACCTTGACCTGCCAAGACATCCTACATCATACTCCACTGAAGCATTGTAGGCAAGCTCACAAGATTAGGTGTAAATTCCTGTGTCACCCACTAGACCAGCGGTATCCAATTATCAGGCCGTGGATCATTTGGTACCGGGCCGCACAGAAACTAAGGCAGGGAATGAAACAAAACAGTGATTGTATGTATGTATATATTTAAGTGTTTGTAACTGCCTGCATGTTTGACCAGGAAAACAATGTACATGTGTGTGAAACCAGAAGAGAGACTGTGTGTATGTGTGCATGAGAGTCAACAGTGAGATCGATCGGTTATTTTACATTCACTAAGCAGTGCTTTTGCTGTTTAGAAAGTGTAAAATAAAATGAAGTGTGCGTGTGTGCATGAAAGCAGAACAGACTGTGTGTGAATGAAAGAGAGAGAGAGAGTTAGTGAGAGTGAGTGTGAGAGCAATCCCTGGCGGCAGCAGCAGCATCAATTAAGAGGTCTGCATACATCTTGACCATACCTCTCAACCTCTCTTACAATAAATCTGGCCAGAGCCACAAATAGGGACAGATTTTAAATACCGTTCTTATAAACTCAGAAAATTGCTGGAACAAACACTGAAACACTGCACTAGACAATATAGACAAGTCCCAAGAAGTCTCCAAAAAGGTCAAGTCACTAGCATAGTCACCAAGTGCTTAGTGCAGGGGCAGCTCCTTTTTGGAATCTTCTTCTTTGAAGTCAAGTCTAATGTCACTGGCCTCTGGATGACTAGAGTTCACAGGCGACTGCAAACTTGACAAATTCATACAATCCTCCAAAGTCATAGATACTCTCCAAGGCGGCGTGATACAAACTAACTGCTGCCAGAGTTCCTGCCTAAAATTCAGAGCCAAGAAATGTATAACAGTAACCTTGGGTAGGACAGCCATTCCGGGGCTTTTGTGAATTCAGTATTTAACACTGCCATTTAGCACAGTCTGTCCCAATCAAGGCAGTATTTGCCTAGGAAGTGCATATTCATCTGTTGTCTGTTGCAGGGATATGAACCTGGATGTCTATTTTGACAATGAAAGTTGTTTAAATGACATGGGAGCTTTAAGAAGCACAAATAGTGGCATCTTGCAATTAAACAGGGAAGGGAATAAACATTTACATAAAACAAATTGCAATATGAGAGACAAATTTATAAAAAGGAATGAAAAACTGAAGTGACTGGAATCAGAAACAAAACAGTGAAGGGGGCTGCATACTGAATTACAATGTGTGAAAAATAAATCAAAGATGCATTAACAATGATACACTGGTTTAAGAAAATTACAGCAGACAACTTGGATCCCCCACCTGCAAGAGATAAATTACAGAGAGCAAACAGAGAACAGTATAGCAAGAGGTAAATGGCCTAAGACCAAAAATCACGAATGTCCCAGATTTTGAAGAATGCTGGCTTATCTTAATTTTGACTGGTCACATGACTTTGTGGTGGTGCTGTGGTAACGTTGTCGCCTCACAGAAAGACGCTGTCTGGTTCGATTCTCAGCTAGAGTGTCTTCTGCGTGGAGACATTCGTGAATGGGCTTACCTTCGTTGAAGGTTGTGCACCAGGGCTGGCAACTCGGCACATAAAAAATCTACTGCCAATCATTAGCGGACCAGAGTTCCGCTGTGGCAACCCCTAACCGGGAAAAGCCAAAAGACGCAACTCATGACTTCTCTGGTAATCAATGGTGATAATGTGATGGTTTACATCTGCATTACTGTACTATTGTTTAGAAAATGCAAGTTGATACAAGAAGTCTTATTTTAAGTAAATCACAGTGCTACATAAAAATAAACAATTTAAAGCCTTTGACAATTTAAGAATTTTGCTTTTTTGGGAATCCCTGAAAAATGAAGTTGGAATGTTTGCCAAACAGTGCGTTAACAATTTTTAGGTAGGAAACTTAAGTAAATATTACAATTTGAGGACAGAAACAGGCTGTGGTGCAGCAAAAATAAGTGCCTCAGTGTAAGTAGGTGGACAATACAAAGCAACAGTACACGAACTTTGTTTTCTGCTGTGAGCCAACAATAACAGCAGCAAACGGCTCAAATTACCATTGCCGCTTTGACAGGTACAAAGGGGAGGTGTTTAGGGGGAGGGGTGATGAGTTTAAGGACTACAACTCGGGCAAAAGAATGGAAACTGTCCACCTTAGAAAGAAAAAGTACTAACAGGCACTGAGAATACCGTTCTGTGTGACTATCCCTGTTTGTTTTTAAGTAGTCATTGAAAAGCAAGAAATGGTAATTAAAACCTGACTGACTAAAAGAAAGCAGGGTATATGTAAAACCACATGTAAAGTCAGTGCATTGATAGTACCTTAGGAGCTTTGATGTAATATTTTAAAGCCAAAATCTACACTTTGGAATACCTAGAGGAATACTCAAAAAATCAAAATGCCAGAGACCACATGTGGTAAGACTCTAGAATTACATTTAAAAATACAAATAAGTATATAAAGTCCAAAAGTGGTGTTAAAATGTAGGAAACCTCAACACGAAGAAATAAACATGTTTTTTTCAGATTGTGGGTGCAGTGCTCCTTTAAGTTACCTAGGACTACAGCTCATCCAACTGTTAAATTTTCAGCACCACATCATACAAAAAAAAACAATTAATGAACTACTCCTCGAATACAAAAACATTTCACACTTCTTAATCATAGAGAAAAGTAGGACAAATAGGGAAATACATCCTTAAGGCAAAGCTAGATATTTTCGGCCTATTTCTACTGCCTCATAGAAAAGTCCGACTTCTGACTTGCTGACAGTTAGTAGCCATTTATGCAGATTTATCATCCTATCTTCCAAAAGGAAGCACCATCGTTACTATCAAAAACAAAATTGCTGCCTATAAACGTACCTCTCAACTGCCCCCACTTTGCTTCATATTTTTTCCTAGTCCGTTAATTTTTTTTTCTGGCAAATCAGAAAAATGCAAGTCAGAGTTTCATGCTTAGTGCTCAAAAAGGGCACACTGATGCATAACTTACTGGGTTATTAACTGAAGTGAATTAAAGTAAAAGTTTCCCTGATTTTGGAGCCTTTTTCTTCCCCATTACCACCTCTGCACAGAATTATTTTACCAAAGTTGTTGAGGTTTAGCTACTTAACAGTTCTCAGCTACTCCTAGGCTCAACATTCAATCTCAAAATTAATGTCCTTCCTCTTTATAGTCAGTTGATCGACCCTCACATTCTTAAACTACTCTCAAACCATACCTGGACTTCAAATATCTTGGTACAATGTAAATACTGAAAACTAGCTTCTAACTGCCCCGAACTCTAGGAATCTTTACCTCGGTTTATAAAAGTTTACAGAGAAAGTGTGCATGCTCTACTTCACCAGCGATTACATCTCCATCACTCTTCTAAGCCCTAACCACAATCAAAATATATTTTATTTTATAAATAAGTAATTTCTCCACCTTCCCCATTTCACATTATACATTTGTAATAGCTACACACACTTCATCAGCCCCCATCGTAAAACAATACAAAGCTCAACACAATTATACATATGGACTTGGAATTCCATCCTGTTATCACTACCAAACTGAAACTCACCTACTTAGAGTTGTACCTTTTGAGGCACATTATTCATACATCTAATGTACATGAAAACATTTACACATGACTGTGTTTTCTGAACTGTTTTTCTGAACTGTACAGACTCCTTTAATGCTTATATTGCTCCATGCTTTGTAAACCCTCAGCTATTCAAACAGTTCAGTATTAACATATCCTGGAAACATGCAGTTCCAGGTCAGACTTAAGTAAAACAGACAATAGGACTTCTATTTTTTAACAGCTTCTGACACAGGGAAGCAAGGCAATAGGGTTCACTCTGTCATAACACTAACCAGAATATGAACAGTCAACACAAAGGACATTAATCAGGTTGTTTTATTTTGCCAGTGCTGGGTCCCCAACAATAATCAAGACTGGGGATCATAAAACTATCTCTGCAGGGCCTGAATGAATATGGGAAGAAGGCACAAAACACATTTAACACCTATGCAGTCATCCCTTCCAGAAGAGTACAGTGCTGCAAGCAGCCATTTCCCCACAAATAAATAAAAGAGTATACTTCTGCTTCACACTGTATTCCTCAATCAGCTTAAGAGATTTTTCCATTCAGGACATACGGAGCTGATTATGAAAGGGGTTTCAGAGTGATAAGAACTATATAATCAGTAGATTTTGCTAACAATATCAATACTCTAACTGTTCTAATAGCTTTATTTTAAGGTATAAATATGTACATTTTGAAGACTAAATCTAATATGTTAGACGCATGCACCAGTCTGCTGGAGGTTTTGCCAGGTTTCCAGGCTGCCTGCTATATTTTATTCATTCATTTTTTATCCCACTTGGTCAATAGGGAGATCAGAGGTCGTTAATCATACTGATTAGGAAGAAATTTGAAATGTCCTTTAGGGGAGTTCCTTGCACACTTTGTTGGTGTGCCATGAGATCTTTTATATCCACCAGTGCTACCACCAACTTAAGCAGATTGGACATTATTTTAAAATTTCTGAAGGGCAATACAAAGGAGTGCAGTACCCCCCCCCCCCTCCCCCCATGCTGCAATGCATAGTTTGTATTGGAACATTAATCCAAGTACTTGGTGTGGGAACAGAACCCACAGTCTTCTGCTCTTCCAGCAAAGGGGAGTGTGCTACCTGTAGAGCCAGAAACACTACCAAAAACATACAAACTTGTGAGCTGGTTACCCTCTAAACTGCACACAGTCATGCACCAACTTCTCTCTGATTGACAGATTGCTAAAATATGCTCTGGTTCCCACAAAATCGTGAATATGATTAAGTGGGTAGTTATTACAGGATGATACATACATCACTGCTACAAACAGCAATCCAATCCAATGCAGGTATTTAGTTAAGAAATAGGTCTGAACTCCAACACCTCAGTCAGGAGATGTGCCTCATTTTAATATACAGATTTGAGCCAGTGAAATCAATTTACCCTGTTTTATAAAGTTTATTCTGAGCAGAGGAAAGATTCTAAAGCAAAAAAAAGGAAAAAGGAATTTATTATGCAGCCCCGCCCCATCATATACACATCGATATCCGTTAATCCTGTTACCATGACTAAAAGCCCTCCAAATTTAATTTCTCAAATCCAAAATATTTCTGCACTGCACAAACTGCTTTATTTTGCTTCTACTCCAAACACTACAAACTATTCTTTTCTAAAAAAATAAACTCAAAACATTTTAAAGGCAGTTTAAATGACTGGAAGATGCACTTATGGCCTGCAGTGTGCTAGCACATTTTCCTTTCAAGTATAATCCTGGTACTATTCCACTAAAGTTTATTCTGCCATTCCAATATCTTTGTCAACAGTTTTCAAAAGACTGCTTCCGGATAATGCATTATAATACCTTCCCAAATAAACTGCAGCCAGCTGCAAGCTTTGTTAACAAGAGAAAGGCCAGGGTAAGCCAAAGTTGTAATTCTCCACAGTGGCTTACAGCTGGCAGAAAATTAATACCTGAAGCCTGGGTTCAGTTCCTATTATATCTGCATTTTTATTTAACAGAACACAGCAATTTAGTCTTCTTGCTTTGAGAGCTTCGTTTCACATCAGTTTGATACCAGACCTGCTTTTCTTACCTTAACAGTTATTCATTACCACAACAGGGAACAAATACAGTGTGAGAAAATGGAAATTTGCTTAAAGAAAGCCTGTAAGGTACCATTACATGTATGTATGCATATGTATACACTCTGCCCCAAAACCATAAATATTGGTGTCACACACCAATGCTCATAGACTGTTAGACACACAAGAGACCTGCAACACTATGGTATACACTTTAACTGACATTTTAGGGATGCATTCCAACAGTCACATGGCATTCTGTTACTCAGCACCCATGTTTGGGACAACTCCCCTTCCAGACCATGCCAGTCAGTATCCCCTGTACCTCTGCTTAAAAGTAGTGTGCGTTACCAGACAGCACTCCCCTTTCCATGGCGAAATCCCCTAAAAACACAGGATACAAGATGCTCCTTAATTTCTAAGAAATGTATTCTGGTACACATCTTTGAAGCAAACTTCTCTACTTTTAACTATACTCAAAGATACAAAATCTGGAGTAGAATCCTTTTCCCAGTTGAAAGGAGGGGACCTTCTGAATAGTCCCTTGAGAGAGAACAGCATATGACATAACAAAAAAGTTCCAGTTCTTTTGGTGGTTGTGGGAGGCCCCTGAAGGTGGGGAGAGTTTCCCAAACCAAGTAGTATCCAAAAATGTTAAGAAATGAAAACACCAATGGGGTTCCTATCTGAACTAAGTTTCATGACTAATCTGGCAAGTGAACGTCTGGATTACGCGATCTGACAGGTGGCAGAAATGTTCTGAGGTTGGTATGTGCCGACATCCATTTTATACTCAACATCTCTATATAGCTGACAAATGTTGGATTATGTGCGTCGCACATACCTTACAGTAGCATACTGGGTGGATGTACAAGTCTGCCACAGGCAAACTCCCTTGTGTGAATATTGCAGCATATGAATAGAACGACATCCAACAATACTACTACCTGGATGGCATTACTCTCACCAAAATACTGACAATTATGTCAACGAGACTGTATAGTCTTTTAGAAAGTTAGGTTAGTTTTAATGAAAACAGAGGATTACTCACTTACTCAAACACCAGGGCCAGTCACAATTAAGCAGCGAGTTTGGGAGGAAGTTACCCAGAGACGGAACGAAGGACTGCTTCATTTAACAAAGGTTCACCGAGAGGGTACAGCCTCAAAGTGGTTAAAAAGACAGTATGGCAGAAACTGGACACATTGTATATACAGGAGACCAGGTGGAAAGTACAGTTTTGTACCTACCATAAATGTAGATGTCCGAACAGGATAGCATCTGCAGTCCTTACAAATGGGTTGCCCTGTCGTCAGGCAGCCCTTCGGTCGGCCGGATTCCAAAGTCTGGGTCTGGCCTCGGCTGGTGTCGCACTTCACCCGACGTCATAGCTGCAGTTCTTCGGGTATAAAGGCATCAGCCGACGCCATTTTCCTCAGTGTTTCTTGCCCCAGATGCCAGTTGCCCTCTTGGATAGCTAAATTTTTGGATAAATGCCAATGTTTCCAAATAGTAGAAGGCAAACAAAAAATAATCATGTATGTACATATATACAAACAAATACACCATAAGAGATCCCCCCCCAGCTAGCTATTAGGTGGGCAAATACCCTAGGAGTACCACAGAGGGGAAGGAGGGTGGGTAATCCTGACTGCAGATGCTATCCTGTTCGGACATCTACATTTATGGTAGGTACAAAACTGTACTATGTCCTTCAAGGATGCATCTGCAGTCCTTACAAATGGGTAGAATACCATAGCCAAACTAGGGGAGGAGGAAGAAGAAATTATGGTGTAGTTAGGATCCCTTGCAAAACAGCAGTGGCAAACCCTGCGCGGGATCTAGAGTATAAAGGTAAGTTATAATGCTTGGCAAATGTATGCATGGAGGTCCAAGTAGCAGCCTCTATAATGTCCTTGGTAGCCACTCCTCGTAAGAAAGCTGTGGTAGTGGCTGTAGCCCTTGTAGAATGAGGCCTTATGTTCTGTGGAATTTGCTTTCCATGGTAGGAGTAACAGAATCTAATGCAATTTCCTATCCACTTGGAGATTGTCTGTTTGAAATTGCTTTTCCTTCCCTTCCTGTTGCATATGCTACCAGAAGCTGGTCAGTTTTTCTATTGCCCTTGGTTCTGTCCAGGTAGTAGCGTAACTGTCTATGTACATCCAAGGTATGCAGCAGTCTTTCCCCCCTGTTCTGTGGATTGGGAAAGAAGGTAGGTAGGTGGATTGCCTGGTTTAAAGACACTCTGGATACCACCTTAGGCATAAATGTAGGATTAGTTCTCATGGACACTATCTTGATGGAAGATTAGGAAGGGTTGTACTGCCATTAAAGCCTGTAGTTCAAACCCTTCTTGCTGAGGTAATTGCCAGCAGGAAAGCAGTTTCCCAGGATAGGTATTGAAGACCTGCTGTTCGTGCTGGTTGGAAGGGGAAGTGTCAATTTTTCTAGTACAAAGTTCAAGTCCCATGCTGGTAATGGTGGTTTCCTAGGAGGTTTTACATTCTTAATTCCTCTCAGAAACTGCCTGAGTAGAGGATGAAAAGACAGGTGGATCGAAGCTGTATTCTGCAGAAATAGCTGATGCATGTATTTTGATGGAGGAATAGGACAGGCCTGTATGGAAAAGCTCTGCCAAATACTCCAGGATGTTGGCAATGTCTACCTTTGACACATCTTTGCCCCTCTCGGTACTCCAAATGAGAAACCTTTTCCATTTTCCTGCATAGTTCCTTCTTGTTGAGGGTCTGCAGGCCTCAAGGATAATGTCTTTAACCCTTTGGGATAAATCTGGGTTAGTTGCTCTTAAGTAATGTTCCAGGCAGTCAGTTGCAGAGTTTTCAGGTTTGGATGCAGGATGTTGTAGTCACTCTGAGTTAACATCAAGGGAATCAGGGGTAGTGTCCACATTCTCCCCCGAGACATGCTCCTTAGTAATGGGTACCAATGTTGTCTTGGCCAATCTGGAGCTATCAGAATTATCCTTGGACGTTCCTCTTTGATTTTCAATAGCACCTTGTGCATCAAAGGAAGAGGTGGGAATGCATATGCTGTCAGGCCTTTCCAACTGAAGGATAGAGAGTCCACCTTCCAAGCAAGTGGGTGGTATGTCCTTGTGCAGAATTTCTTGAGCTGGTGATTGAGTGGGGATGCGAATAGGTCTATTTGTGGCAGTCCCCATTTGTTTGTGATGGCCTTGAAGATGTCCGGGTGTAGCATCCATTCGTGAGCATCCGAGGTAGTTCTGCTTAATATGTCTGCTAGGATGTTTTCTTTTCCCAGTACAAAAATTGCTTATAACTGAATGTTGTAACTCAGAGCCATATTCCATAGGTCCAGGGCCATTCGGCATAGAGGGTATGAATGAGTGCCTCCCTGTTTGTTATTGCTCCACATGACTGTGGTGTTGTCTGTCCTTATCATCAACTGGCCTTCTTGGAGGAATGGTCTGAAATTCTGGATTGATAGTTGTACTGCCAGCATTTCTTTTTGATTTATGTGCAGGTGCAGCTGCTCTGGAGTCCATAAGCCTTGTATGCACTTGTCCAGCATGTGGGCCCCCCAACCGAGGTCTGAGGCGTCCGTTGTGATGGTTTGGCTTGGTTGAATGCTGTGGAAGGGCAAACCTGGGTTTGACTGGCATGCCTGAGCCCACCATAGGAACTCTTGTTTCAGGCATGGAATTAGTGGTATTTCGGTTTCTAAGCTGTGCCTGTGTTGAGACCATAAATTCTTTAGGTACCACTGTAGCTTTCTCATATGCAGTCTAGCATGGGGGACCAGGATTATGCAGGATGCCATGAAGCCCAAGGCCTGCAGTACTTTCCTTGCTGTTAGTTTGTTCTGCTTTGTTAATGCCAAGAAGTAGAGAGGAAGTTGTTCTTGTTTTTCTGCAGTTAGGAATGCCATCTGTTTTACTGTGTCCAATTCTGCACCTAAGAAGGTTATTGTTTGGGATGGTATCAGTCTTGACTTTTTTATATTGACTGTGTATCCCAGGGCCTGTAGTAAGCAAATGACTCTTTGTAAGTCTTCTGTTAGCTTGTTTTTGTTGTCCGCTTGTATCAGGCAGTCGTCCAGGTATGGATAAATTTGAATTCCCTGAAGCCTGCAGTGAGCGATTACTGATGCCAGGCATTTCGTGAACACTCTGGGCGCAGTAGATAAGCCAAAGGGCAATGCTGAGAATTGATAATGCTCTGATCCTGCAAGAAATCTGAGGTATCTTCTGCAATTTGGTCGTATGGGGACGTGCAGGTATGCCTCCTTGAGATCTAGAGTTACCAGCCAATACTCCTTGCCCAGCATGGGAAGAAGTTGCTGTAGGGTCAGCATTTTGAATTTTGGAACAATGATGAATGTGTTTAAAGCGGACAGGTCGAGAATAGGCCTCCAATTTTTCTCTTTTCTTGGTACCAGGAAGAGTCTGGAGTAAAATCCCTTGCCTTGTTCCATAGGTGGTACCCTTTCCACAGCTCTCATCCTTGCTAATTGAGCTATTTGTTTTAGAGTTTCTGTCTTTTGATTTGGTGGTAGGTTTGGCATTCCTCTTTTTCCTGGTAAAGTGTGGAAATGAAACCTGTAGCCTTGGTCTATAGTTTGCAAAATCCACTTGTCTCTTGTGAAATAGTGCCAGTTTTTTGAAAATAATGCTAACTTTCCGCCTAAGGGTGCTGCCATTTGTTCCCTGGTAGGCGGTGTCAAAGCCAAGTCACTGTGATTGTCCTGTTGCAGTGGTAGTTGGTTGTGTCTGTGCCTCGTTGGTTGTTACCTTGCCACTGGCGTCCCCTGTAGGCACCTCCTCTGGATTGATTTCTGCCTCTTGAACGCCTATTCCTGCCTCTCTGAGTTTTAGAGGAGTCTGGAAAGGACCAATTTTTGGAAGGCCAGTTCCTGCTAAACCTTGGAGGCTGAACCTGTAAGAAATCTTTCACTGTTTGTACAGATTTTGCCTTCTCTTCCATTTTCTTCAGTACCTGTTGGGCAGGAGAACCAAATAAACTGACCTTATCCATAGGAGCATCTAATAGCTTTGCTTTAACATGATCCGGCAAGACCTGTTCTTTCAACCATGCATGCCTTCTTATAACTGTGCCAGTCATGGCTGATCTAAATGAAGCCTCCAGTGCATCATAGCCACATTTTAAGGAATGGTTACTAACCTGCTGAATGTTATTCACCATTTCTAGAACATATTTCTTATCTAAAGAATCATCCGAGGACAGTTTCTTAGTTAACTGATCAAGCATAAACTCTTGGTATTGGATCATATGAAACTGACAGTTCAATGCTCTAGCTGAGAGAGTAGCAGAGGTGTATACTTTTTACCCCATCTCTAAGGACCTGGATTCCCTTTCAGAAGGGAGAGGGTTTTAGCTGAGGTCGAAGCTACTGCCTTAGGCCCTGGGAGATAGTCTCAGGATCTGCGAAAGGAGCCTTGTATAAATGGTGATGAGTGTCCGGGACCCTGTAGAACCTATCGGGCTTAGCAGGGGCTGGAGGTAAAGTATCAGGAGCAGTGCAAGCATCATTAAATGCATCATCCACAACAGGAAGAACTGGAGGTATAGCTAAAGGCCTATGTTGCGGTAAGTGTAAAAAGGTCCTAAGCCTTTTCTTTGAATCTGAGAAATCTTGTCCCTGCCATTGGAATTGCTCTCTCATGGCATGTAAAGTTTCCCCAAAAGAAAATTCCTCTGGTGGAGAAGCAGAAGGAATCGATTCGTCAGCATCGGAATCTTCATAAGTAGAAAAAGGAGCCTCTGGATGGTCTGTATTGTCTGTATCATCAGAAGAGTCATCTGAGGACACTGGCTCAGGGGGCTCTGCTCTAGGTCTCTTTTCTGGAGGTTGAGAGGCCCTGTCTGGGTGAGATTGGGATCCCCTTATTAAAGAGATGAGATCCTCTGCCAGAGTAAGCATTTGGGAACTGGAACTGGGCCTGTGAGAGGGGGGCTTAACAGGCACAGACTTAGAAGTTTTGGCTGCTTTAGCCCTGGCAAAGGCCTTTATAGACATGGCTGCAGGAGGCCTAGCAGCACCACGTGCTGGGGTAGAAACATCCAAAGGGATGGTGTCCGATAAGTCTTGTGAAACCACAGTAGTAGGTAAAACTTCAGAGGCCGATTCAACTAGGGTAGAAGGGGCCTCGGTAGTAGTCATGGATTCGGCTGAAGATTGAACCGTTTGCTCGGTTTCGGCCGAAACCGAGACAATCACGGTTTGCTTAACCGTGGTTTTGGCCGAAACCGCGGACCGCGAGTGTCGGTCCTTTTCTTTGCGTTTCTTAACAATTTGAGAAGTCGGCATTATGTACGCAAAATCTGAGCCGAAAAACTGTTCAGCAAACTCCGACCGACGTCTAAGCGTTCGTCGGTTGAAAGAAGCACAGGCTAAACAAGCTGCTACGTCGTGGTCTGGGCCTAAACAAGGTAAGCAGTAAGAGTGGAAATCTTTATGAGGTATTTGTTTCCCACAAGTTAAACAGTTATTCACTTTTTCTGACATCGGCTGAGGCAAGAAAGAGTCCCCAACGGGGTACTTAGCTTTTTAGAAGTCTTCGAAGTAGTACTCGGTAGTAGTAATCTCTGGATCTGACCGACCAGCACTTGCGAACAGCTTCTGCTTCGGGCGCCACGCGGCAAGAAAGACGGAGGAAAATGGCGTCGGCTGATGCCTTTATACCCGAAGAACTGCAGCTATGACGTCGGGTGAAGTGTGACACCAGCCGAGGCCAGACCCAGACTTTGGAATCCGGCTGACCGAAGGGCTGCCTGACGACAGGACAACCCATTTGTAAGGACTGCAGATGCATCCTTGAAGGACATCAGCAGTGAAGTGAAAGTCTTTTGACCTGGCATCCAGAGTCTACTAGAATGAGGACAGACTGCAAATATGTCAACTGCAGTGAGAAAAGGATAAAATCAATAACAGGCTCACGACAATCAGATTCCAGCATAAAGACAATGCAATCAAGATCTTAGCCTAATCTCCAGAGCAGGGATCCAATGGTGAGATAGGCAGCAATTAGGCATCAGTTGCAGGACATCAGTAAAGTGGAACAAAATGAGTTAGTCTTGATGCTCAAATTGGGACAGACCAGCATACGAGGACTGCCTAAGCACACATGGTTGGTGCAAAAGTAATAATGGAGCACCATTCCAGGCTTCTGTCTGACAAATATCTTAATGGTAGCCAATACACAGCTCACCAAAACGGTCACAAAATCATACAAGAGTCATCTGCAAACAGCACTAGCAGACGTCTGTCAAGTAAAGGGGTGAAATCAGAAATTGCAAAGACAATTCTAGTGACATGGTCAGCCCCCAGCATAAACCACTGGTGATCGTAAACAGTAAGACTGTGGAATCACAGACTAAGGTGAACACTAGAAAGACATCTGGAACAAATTCAGAGGAATTTAATATTCAAGGCTCTAGCCTCTAAGGAAAATGAGGAAACAGATGAAGAATGGCAGGGTCCTAAAACAGCATATACAAATGCAACAGAACAGATACGATAGAGTCAGGTGTGGAAAATATAGAAGTAAAGCTGGTGGTGGAAGAATTCCAGGAAATTATCAAAATAAGGACTACAGGAAGAAGTGGGAGACGGAGACGAACAAGGCTAAGAAGAAATATTGCTGGCTAGCAAAGAAGCCAAAACAGCAGTGCAATGAAGGCAAAAGAGGCCACCTACCAGCTTCTGAAAACTGACAAACTGTTCAAAGTCTACCAGGCCGCAAGGAAACAAAGATAAAGAGTTAGCAGATGCCATTCATAAGGGACACTAAATGTACTCACCAGTCCAACCTCAAGAGTTGACATAGTACATCAAGAAGTTGCTGAATAAACACTCCCACAGAAGCTGTACTACTGCGTGTGCAGCCTATGATGAAAGGGGAATGAGTACCTAGCCAAGAAATACAATGTGCACTACGGAAAATGAACCCATGAAAAGTGGCAGGTTCAGCTGAAGTTAAAACAAATATGATTAAGAATTTGGGTGTGTTAGGGGAGAAATGGGTCATGAGGGTACTTAGCTGTAATGATGAGTGAGACATACCCTACACAGCTGCAAAATGAACAGTGTCACTGTACATTAACGAAAGGGATATTCACAACAGTTGACAGCAGAGTTAACAAACTCCTGTCACACTGCATGAAAGTGCCAGAGAGAGTGACTGGCAAAGAGTAGTAAAATTACTACGCCAGATGAGAAGTTTCGATTCACAGCACAGTGTAGGTCACCTGATCCAATTTTTGCAGTGGGATAAGTACTGAAGAAAATGGAGATGAGGAGAGTCCAAATGGGCATATTTACCCTTCAGGATAGCATGTGACAAGATATTGTGAAAGTTGAGAGCATCATAGACTGGCACTGATACAGTCACACCACACATCAATATGGCTTCCATCAGAGCCATGGGAGAAGATGCTTGCAACTTAGTGGCAGACACCTCTCAAAAAAATTTCCTGGTGGTGACTGTACCAATGGTACTGAGAAAATATGCTTGGGGTGAAAAAGACCATAAAAAAAATTACACCATCCATGTATGGAAGTGTGTGTGTGTGTACGGGGGAGGGTACTAAACAACCTACCTTGAGTTCTCTGCATGGCCAACGCATGTCATAACAGAAAGAATGGCAGGAAATGGGGGAAGACTTTGGCTGCAGGTGGGAGAGAGGATTGAGACAAGTCATGGAAAACACACATGGAGCTAGATTTTACAGACAAAGCTTCCAAAAACATAGCCCACGGTGCAAGGGGATAAAGCTCTACATGCACCCCATATGACCAGTATTTCACTAGTGGCACAGGAGGGACTGCATGCAGGAAGATGGACATGAGTGGCTGTTAGTCTTGCTCACCCTTACAGTAGGGAAGAAACTAGTCTCAGTACTGGCAATCGCCACAGCTTAAACAACTTAACATACTCCATACTGCAAGTGATGTGCCTCCTTGTCATGAGACTGAGAATGTGAGCACCTCCCAAGGACAGTTGCAGTTCAGCTCCCAACCTGCTGTGACAGTGGGGACAGGAGTAAATGCAGGATCTGTAGATGGACCACTCTCCAACAGCAGACTTATCTTAACTGGACAATAAAAGGCCAATGGCTCTTGCATAAAATTGAATGGGTGAAATGAGTGCAGAAAGGCGAGTCACTGAGATGATGCTGCAGGCCAAAAATAGAGCCATTAATTTACCACTAACTGAACTACCAGTCACTCTGATCATAATGGCAGAAGACAGTGTGGCCACTACTGCAGTCACTACATCAAACAGTCACAGGCTAAAGCACACATACTGCCAAACTTTCAGAATTAAGCCAACAGATATTGCCTTAACTATGGATATCGCCATGCACCTGGTACAAAGGCAAAGGTGAGACAATCCACCTCTGATTCTTTATTACCCTCCACCTATAGAGCCTGGACACAAAAAACACAGAACCTTGTGAACCCAGAAGACCTAGGCTACTGAGACTTCTCAGGTAAAAACTTGCCTTCCTTTTAGAACTTCAAGAAAAAAGAGGCAGAGGATAATAGAAATTAACTGCAAGCAAAGTGAGGTGGAAGGGGTATGTACCCACCCTGGCCCTAGAGGTTCCCAGCTTCAGAGAAGATGGTGGTGGTGGGGTGGATTGCTTAGGTGACCACATTAATTTCTACAATTACGTTAAGATGACTTCATAACTGTGCTATGCTCATAGTATGGTTCACTGATGCAGCAGTTACATCAGGAAAATACAGAACTGGCAGTCTTTACAATTAAAAGAAAAAGGGAGAGGGTTGTGGAGACACAACTAGTCCTAGAAATGCTTCCCAATCTGGAATGAGTGTATTAAAAAAAAAGTATGGACAGAGGGACAAGTAGCCGTTTCTATGATATCTCAAGCACTAACCTCTTTCAGGAAGGCTGTGGTGGTAACTGTAGATGCCCAATAATACCCAAATGTTGTCAGAAATGTTCAGTTGGATATAGGCAGATTTTTTTTGTTTGCAAGTCACAAACTTGTTCAAATTTCCTGAAGTCTTTTGTTTTGGTCAAACAGAAAATCTGTTTATGAATGCAATGCGCACACCCCACCTTAAGCTGGGGAAAAGGAAAAAAAAAAATCTAACTCTTCAGTTGTCACTAAGTGTGCTCTCTCTAATGTCTTTGAGCATAAAGGAAGGGTTAGTGCAGAAGGTGACCCTATCTTTATAGCAAAGATCTTTACACTTGGGGAGCCTGCAATTCTGAAACCAACACAGCCAAGGTAACCAACTAGAAAAACATTTGACATCTGACGACGCTGCTGGTTGAGAGGGAGCCAATGTTAGCTTTTCCAGCATGAAGTTCAAGTTCCAAGTTGGAGCCACAGTCTGCATGAGTGGAAGCAAAATCCTCTTCTGCCCAGGACGGTGCTTGTACTGGGATGCCACTATAGCCTTTACAGGAGACAAAGTAGTGGACAGTAGGGTGGGGGTGCCACAAAGAGACCATGAATATTTCTTAAAAGATTTAACTAGAAATAAAGTAGTTGATACTGAAGTGGTTAAAACAACAGTTTCCCACAACAAAAAAGTGATGCATATAAACTGTGCGAGTGAGCATATCAGTGTGTACGCTCATGCACAATTTTATATACAATAAAAATCCCAACACAACTTAAACATACTAACACCTCAGTCACACAACTCTGGAGAAGAGAACTCCTTACACTCAAGGAATCACTAATGTCACACAAACAAAATTTTACACCTAGAGATGCAGCTTACCAGTGAGTGCTGGCAAAGTGCAAATACTGAAATACTAATAAACACTGCAATTCCAATAATCCAAAATCACATCAGCGGTGATTTTTATACAGCCTTACACATTTTACTTTGACATGCTATACAGTCATTTGCGCTTTCAAAATAATGCATTTCAGATAAACTGACTTTTTCATACCAGATGAAATGTGTTGGAAAATCAAACATCACATACTTGCAACATATACATCTACAGATCAGAACTGTGAACGCTCATGAAAGCGAGTGTTCCTCTATATTGAGTTTGAAGGCAGTCTTATCTACGTGATAACAATGCAGCAGGGTAAGGGAATTTGCCTTTACCCTGCTGTTGTGTGCGATATCAGAGTAAGTCTGTATATAAAATTTATACACACACACATACATATATATATATATATATATATATATATATATATATAATTATATATATAATTATATATATATATATATATATGTGTGTGTGTATGTGTGTATATGTATATATATATATATATATATACACACACACACACACACACACACACGTGTGTGTATAAATACTAAATATAAATATATATATATATATATATATATATATGCACACACACAATATACACACATACACACACTCAGGTAGGGGGGTGAGGGGGATTTACCCCCCCCCCCAAAAAAAAATTGAAGCTAAAACTATCGTTCTGTGCTCATTCATGAGAATTTGAAGTTCGATGACACAATCCCTCTTATTATACATATATTACACATGTGTATG
>NC_056733.1:1901195228-1901242728 GCF_019279795.1 Protopterus annectens | reverse complement strand
TGTTAGTTTCTAATGTAAACTCAAAACATGCAGGGTATATTACAAACATAGGCATGGAGCTCCTAAAACCTATGTTCATACGTAACTGCAACAAACAGCATCCTTCAGGTAAACAAAGATGCCAAATCCATTCATTCAGATGACAAGCAATAACTATATGACTTAACTCTGAAGTAGAAAGATTCTTTTAAAGGTGGGTGAAATTAAGTACGTTAGGAAACTACTTAATCCCAAGACAGTGCTAGCACTGAGACCCCCTCCAAACAAGGTTGTGAGGTGCACAGATTCCTAAAATATGCATAATTTCTGTGAAATACCTTTCAAGCATATGCTTGAGACTGGTTAATAACCTAAAAACCACGGCAAACTACTGAATATTTGACAACCCAAATGGAGGATCCGTCCAAGTCATCCAGGTATACCTGCTGAGTGGAAGATTTTCTAACAGCTTCATTTGCTGATGAATTTTCTGCCAATCAACAGGCTTAACAATGGCTTGAAGTAGAGCCAGTTATTCCAACCAAGGTGGATGGGTTAAGACTGAACTTTGACAGCCTCATTTCTAGCAGGGACTCTACCCCTTGTAGGTCAGGCACAAGGCAATGAGAAGCAGGTCTGGCAACTGTAGTCTGAATTAGGCAGCCAGCTGCAGAATCATATAAAAAAACTTTTCCTGCCATGGAAAGAACATATACCCCCACGAATCAATTCATCCTTGACCTACTTAAAAAGCACAAGGTGAGGATCATGTGTTCCGACATGGCGAGCAAATCAAAATCTGGGATGTTCCATTTCTATAACATGCAGGAGACACCTTATCAGTTTATACTGCGGTGAGAGGACAGATTGTAAATTAAAGTCACAGGATTATACACTTCTCCAGCAAAGTATAAAAGTGTCAGAATACCCATCTACAACTCACTGCCAGACCTGCATTACCCCTACACAAAGGTATGAGCATAAACTACTCTGTCCACTTAGCACAGCATCATGACCATTTTGTCTCAACAGTAACTGAGGCTCTGGTATCCACTGTCCTTCCACAGCTTTAAAGGGTGACTATTGCCTTTGCCAATCTGAGGCTTATGTAAAAAGCGAAGTGGTTTCACTTTTCCTAAACGAAAGAGCCACAAATGAGCTTCATATACCACTAAAAAGCATCTACCTCCAAGAAGAGTGACAAGTTCATCTGGAGGAAGACAAGGTTCCATTGTGAAAATGGGTGGGAAAATCTATCCCTGCAAATCTAGTGAAAGGGTCTGACACTAACAGAAGGTACAAGAGGACTAATTATCCAATACAATACACTCGTTGTCAAGGGAATCTAAGAAACTGAGGATTTTGGCTGCTTTAAGAATACAAGGTTCAGAGCTTGGGCATTCCACCATGATCTCTGAATATCAGTATAATGACTGCCACCTGCACAGGGAACTCAGGCAGTGGGATACTGAACTGTGTAAAGTACAGTTGTGTACACTTACCATAAATGTAGAGATTAGAGTGTATTCACTGTTGCAGTCATCACATTTGGATTATCCCCTGCCACGGCAGCCCTCAGCCGGCCCGAATACCAGAGACTTAGTATTTCTGCGTCGGTTGCTGTCGCTTGAGGACTAACATCAGGTCGTCAGTAGTATAAAGTAAGGCAGCAGACACCATTAAAACAGTTTTTCTTGCTCTAACCTGTCAGGAGCCCCCAAAGTAGGAGGCCAGGTTCTGGTGGAAGAATACCACCAGTTGAAAATAAATTCCAATACGTCCCTTATAAGGAAAGGAGAACAACAAGGAAGAATGGTAATAAAAGGAGAAAGAATAATGGGGGAAGGAGGGAGGGAAACCAGTACTGCAACAGTGAATACACTCCAACATCTACATTTATGGCAAGTGCACACAACTGTACGATGTTCTTTGTGTTTCACTGTTAGTCATCACATTGGGTAGATTCCCAAACCTGAGGAAATGGGTGGAGGAAGTAAAGGAAAAGTACAGTTGTGTACACTTACCATAAATGTAGATGTTCGAGTGTTTTCACTGTTGCAGTCATCACATTTGGGTTATCTGTTTGCAGGTAGCCCTCAGTTGGGCTGATTATGAAAGTCATGGGTCCTGCGTCGGTTGCTGTCTCATCTTCCATGACGTCAGGTCATCAAGGGTATAAAGCATGCAGCAGACGCCATTACATCAGGTTTTTCTTGCCCCAGATGTCAGGTGCCCCCATAACGGGAAGCAATTATATACAAGGTTACACCTCTATCAAAAAGCAAATACACCGGAAAGCTTTAAGCATAGTAAGCAAGAATAGAGGTATAGTCAATAGTAGTCAGGAGGGCTGGAGGGAGGGTAACCAAGACTGCAACAGTGAATACACTTGAACATCTACATTTATGGTAAGTGTACACAACTGTACTATGTTCTTCATGTTTCACTGTTGCACTCATCACATTTGGGTAGATTCCCAAAGCTAAGGATGGGAGGAGGCAATCAGCATTAGGATCAGCAATAAGGCCCTGCAAGACTGCAGTGGCAAAGCCAGCTCTGGATTTAGAGACAATCGGCAAGTGGTAGTGCTTGGTGAAGGTATGAACAGAACTCCAGGGAGCAGCTTCTAGAATATCCCTGGCAGGGACACCTCTGAGAAAGGCTGTAGAGTAGATGCAGCCCTGGTGGAATGAGGTCTTATCCCTTGTGGGGTAGGTTTTCCATGGTGCTTACAGCAGAAATGAATGCAATGGCCTATCCGCTTTAAAACTGTTTGCTTTGAAATGGCCGTCCCCTCTGCCCCTGCAGCAAATGCCACCAGTAGCTTTTCAGATTTCCTGAGAGGCTTAGTCCTGTCCAAGTAAAATCTAAGTTGTCTGTGTACGTCCAAGGAGTGCAGTATTCATTCCCCTTTGTTCTGTGGATTAGACAAGAAGGTTGGCAAATGAATGGACTGATTAAGGGCTACACTGGATACCACCTTGGGCATAAATGAAGGGTTGGTCTTGAGGGACACCCTGTCCGCATGAAATATGATGAAAAGCTCCACTGCAATGAAGGCCTGCAATTCAGACACCCTTCCTGCTGAAGTGAAGGCTAGAAGGAAGGCCATTTTCCAAGAAAGGAATTTCAACTCTGCATTTGCAGCTGGCTCAAAGGGAGGCAGAGAAAGCTTTTCCAATACAAAGTTAAGGTCCCAGGCTGGAGCAGGGGCTCTCCTGGGTGGTCTTAGGTTTTTGGCCCCTCTGAGAAATTGCTCCAGCAGTGGATGAAAGAAGAGGGGTGGCTCTGTATTATAATGTGCTGAAATGGCAGAGGCATGAATTCTGATGGAAGGAAAGACAAGGCCCTTGTGAAGCATCTCAGTTGAGTATTGAAGAATATGATGTAATTTGGGCACTGTGGCCATCCCCTGAGTTAGGCTCCAAGAACAGAATCTTTTCCATTTTTCAGCATAAGATTTTCTAGTACTAAGCCTCCTTGCCTCCAAAATGACATCCAGCACTTGTTTACTGAGGGATGGTAACGGAAAGATCAGGTAATTTAGCCAGCTTGCCAGGTTCAGGGTTTGAAGCTGTGGGTGCAGAATCTGGCCCTCCTGCTGACAGCAGGGCAGGGGTCTGAGACAGGTGCAATGGTCCCAGCAGTGACACACTGTGCAAGAGGGGGTACCAGTGTTGGCGTGGCAGTATTGTCCTTGGTTTTTCCAGTTTGTCTTTAGTAGCACTTTGGAGAGGAGAGGCAGAGGGGGAAAGGCATAAACTGTTTTTCTAGGTGAAGGACAGGGCATCCACTTTCCAGGCTTGTCTGTGGGGAGTCCTTGTGCAGAATTTGTCCAATTGGTAGTTCAGAGGGGAGGCAAACAGGCCTATCTCTGGGCTCCCCCATTTATTTGTCAGCATTTTGAATATCTTCGTTTCCAGTCTCCACTTGTGTGGGTGCATGAGATTTCTGCTTAGGTAGTCTACCAGTGTATTTAGCTTGCCTGGCAGGAAGTGAGCTTGTAGGTGCACTTGGAAGCCCAGGGCTGTGTTCCACAGAGCCATGGCTAGCCTGCAGAGAGGGTATGAGTGGGTCCCCCCCCTGCTTGTTTATGTACCACATAATCATGGTGGTGTCCATCTTTACCAATAATTGTCCTGGCAGAATATGGTCCTTGAAGGCTTTCAGATCATTCTGTACAGCTAACTTTTTTTTTTTGATTGATATGCAGGTGCATTTGACTCTGGTTCCATTTGCCCTGAATGCACTGCCCTGCCAAGTAAGCCCCCATGCATAGTCTAATGCTTCAGTTGTTAGGGTTTGGGCAGCAGGGGGTAGAGTGAATGGCAGTCTTGTTTTGGTGGCTGGCCTCTGGCCACGGAACTCTATCTTTAAGACAAGGTATGAAATGAATCATTGATTCTAGGTCCTGAGAATGCTGACACCATAGGCTTTTTAGATAACATTGCAGTTTCCTCATATGCAGTCTTGCATATGGAATTAGTAGAATGCAAGAGGCCATGAACCCCAGGGCTTGCAGTATTTTCCTTGCAGATAGCTGGATCTTTGTGGGCCTGGCCAGTAGTTTGAAGTAGTCTGTCAAATTAACTTGTTTCTCTAGCGTGAGGTAGGCCATCTGGGAAGTTGTATTCAAGCTTGCTCCCATGAATACAATTTGATGGCAGGGTACTAGATGTGATTTTTTTTGTTTATAGTGTACCCCAGAGAAAAGTTAGTAATTTCCTCACAAATACCAGATGACTCAAAAGTATGTCCTGGTTTTCTGCCTGAATTATACAATAGTCCAGGTATGCGTATATTTGAATATTTCTTTGCCTACAAAATGCAATGACTGGAGCTAGGCACTTTGTGAATACCCTGGGTGCAGTAGATAAGCCAAGGGGCAGTGCAGAGAACCGATAGTACATGTAGCCTGCTCTGAAGCGTAGGTATCTTCTGCAAGACTCCCTTATTGGGATGTGCAGGTAGGTTTATGTGATGTGCAGGTAGGCTTCTGGGATGTGCAGGTAGGCTTCCATTAAATCCAGTGTTGCCAACCAGACATTTTTGCCTAGTATGGGAAGCAGCTGATGCAGTGTTAGCATTTTGAATTTTGGTATTTCCAAAAAAGTGTTTAGCATAGACAGGTCTAGGATAGGATGCCAGGAATTGTCTTTTCTGGGTACCAGGAAAAGTCTTGAGTAGAAGCCTTATCCCCATTCTTCTTCTGAGACAGGTTGAATAGCCCAGATGCTTAGAAGACAGAAAGTACAGTTGTGTACCTACCATAAATGTAGATGTTAGAGTGTATTCACTGTTGCAGTCATTACACTTGGGTTATCCCGCTGGCAGGCTACCCCGCAGTTGGCTTGAATTCCAAAGTCCTGGTCCGGCGTCGGTTGCTGTCACCTCTTCCCTGACGTCAGTGCACCAGGGGTATAAAAGATGCAGCCGATGCCATTTTCTTAAGTTTTTCTTGGCCCAGATGTCAGGTGCCCCCAAAAGGATAGGCTAAAAAACATTGCTTATATAAGCATGAACTAAAATAAACAATACCTTCATCTGCAAGCAAATACACCGCATAGGTTGTAAGGATAGAGAAGTACAGATAAGTCCCAGCAAAGAAAGGGGGATGGTGGGTGGGTGGGTAACCTGGACTGCAACAGTGAATACACTCGAACATCTACATTTATGGTAGGTACACAACTGTACTATGTTCATCGTGTTTCACCGTTGCAGTCATTACACTTGGGTTGAATCCCAAAGCTGAGGTTGGGCGGCTGGGTCTAAATAGAATTAGGAGTGGCTATAAGGCCCTGCAGAACTGCAGTGGCAAAGCCTGCTCTGGATTTAGAGTAACGAGGTAAGTGGTAGTGCTTAGTAAAAGTGTGCACTGAAGTCCAATTTGCCTCCAAAATATCCTTGGTTGGTACTCCTCTGAGGAAGGCTGCTGCCCTGGTAGAATGTGGTCTAATGCCCTTAGGCACTGACTTGCCATGTTCAGAATAGCAGAAATGAATGCTGTGTCCTATCCACTTTGAAACAGTCTGCTTTGAGATAGCCTTTCCTTGTGATCCGGCAGCATATGCCACTAAAAGTTGTTCAGACTTTCTGAAAGCTTTAGTTTTGTCCAAGTAGAAGCATAGCTGTCTGTGTATGTCCAAAGAATGCAGAAATCTCTTCCCTTTATTCTGTGGGTTAGGGAAAAAAGTAGGCAAACAAATCGTTTGGTTAACAGCTACAGTGGACACTACCTTAGGCATAAATGTTGGGTTTGCCCTTATAGAGAAACCCTGTCCGGATGGAAGATAATAAAAGGTTCCACAGCCATTAATGCCTCTAACTCTGAGACTCTTCTTGCTGAAGTTATAGCTAGGAGCAGAGTGGTTTTCCATAAGAATTTTATCTCAGCTGTATTGGCTGGCTCGAAAGGTGGCTGTGTGAATTTTTCACAGACAAAATTGAGGTCCCATGCAGGTATTGGTGCTCTCCTTGGAGGTCTTATATTTTTGGCCCCCCTGAGGAACTGTGTAAGCAGTGGATGTGAAAAAATAGGTGGGTCTGTATTGTGAGCTGAAATGGCAGAGGCATGGATCTTAATTGATGAGAATGATAGGCCTTTGTCCAGCATCTCAGTTAGATATTGTAAAATCTGAGGTATATTTGGAACAAGCATGTCAATTCCTTCTGCCTGGTTCCAAGACCAGAATTGCTTCCATTTTTCTGCATAAGATTTTCTGGTGCTGGGCCTCCTGGCCTCCAAAGTAGCATCCATAACCGCTTTAGAGAGAGGTGTATTCTGAATGGTTGCACTATCCGCCATGCAGCTAGATTTAGGGTTCTGAGTTGGCTGTGCAGGATCTGATTGTTTTGTTGGGTCGGTAAATGAGGAACTTGAGGCAATGTCTAGGCAGGGCCTTGGGACAAGCTCCTTAGGACTGGATACCAGTGTTGGCATGGCCAATCTGGGGCAATTAGTATCATTTGTGGCTTCTCTTGTCTGACCTTTAGGAGTACCTTGGGGAGGAGAGGCAGTGGAGGAAAGGCATATACTGTAAGGTTGTTCCAGCTGAATGACAAGGCATCCACTTTCCATGCTTGTTTGTGATAAGTCCTTGTGCAAAATCCCTGAAGTTGGCAGTTGTGAGGGGAGTCAAAAAGATCTGTCTGGGCATCCCCATTTCCTTGTTATCATGCTGAAGATTTGTGGATCTAGCTTCCACTCATGAGGATCCATGAGGTTTCTGCTTAGTTCGTCTGCCAGAGCATTTGTTTTTCCTGGCAGGAATTCTGCTTGCAGGTGTACTTAGTAGGTCAATGCTGTGTTCCACAAAATCATGGCTTGTCTGCAGAGGGTTTAGGAATGTGTGTGCCCCCCTGCTTGTTTATGTACCACATAACAGTGGTGTTGTCCGTCTTTATCAGCAGCTGTCCTAGATGAAGTAGGTACTTGATGGCGGTCAGGGCATTTTGTACAGCTAGCATCTCTTTTTGATTGATGTGAAGATGCCCTGAATACATTTTCCTGCCATGTGGGCCCCTCAAGCATAATCTGATACATCTGTTAGTGTTTGCCTGGCTGTGGGTAAAGTGAATGGCTGTCCCTTGTTGTGGTGACAGGCCTGTGCCCACCATCGAAACTCCTGTTGCAGGCAGGGAATGAGTGAAATTAATGACTGCAGGCTGTGGCAATGTTGAGTCCAAACACTTTTTAGATACCATTGTAGTTTCCTCATATGCAGTCTTGCATATGGAATTAGCAAAATGCAGGAGGCCATGTAGCCCACAGCCTGCAGAATTTTTCTTGCAGATAACTGGGTCTTTGTTGCCATGCTTTCGAAGTAACAAGTCAGTTGCCTTTGTTTGTCTGGCGTGAGATAAGCCATCTGGGCAGTTGTATTTAAACTTGCACCCAAGAATATTATCTCTTGAGAGGGTACTAGTTTTGATTTCTTTTCATTTACGGTGTACCCTAGGAAAATTAGTAATCTTTTTACAAAAGCCAGATGCTTTAGTAGAATGTCTTTGGTCTCTGCTTGAATAAGGCAGTCATCCAAGTAGGGATATATTTAAATTCCTCTTTGTCTGCAAAATTCAATTACTGGTGCCAGGCATTTTGTGAAGACCCTGGGAGCAGTAGATAAGCCAAAGGGCAGTGCAGAGAATTGGTAATGCATTGAGCCAGCTATGAATCTGAGGTATCTTCTGCAAGATTGTCTGACTGGGGAATGCAGGTATGCCTCTGAGCTCCAAAGTTACAAGCCAAGCCTTCTTGCCCAGCATGGGCAGAAGCTGTTGCAAAGTCAACATTTTGAATTTCAGAACGTCCAGAAAAGTATTTAGAATAGACAGGTCCAGAACTGATCTCCATGCTTTGTCCTTTCTTAGTACTAAGAATAGTCTTGAGTAAAATCCTTGTCCCTGCTCTTGTTGTGGCACTGGCTGAATGGCCCTCATGTCCATGAGAGATGAAACTTGTTTTTGTGCCTCTGCCCATTGATTGTGTGGCAGGTCTGGCATAACTTTTGCCTTTGGAAGGGTGTGAAAGTGGAACCTGTAGCCCTGAGAGACTATATTTAGGACCCATTTGTCCTGGCTGATCGTGTGCCAATTTTGTGAAAAAAGTGCTAGCTTTCCCCCTAAGGGTGCTGCCAAAAGATAAGTGCTTGGCACTGGTAAGAGGGAAGTCATTGGGACTGTTTCCTATATGGCTGTGATTTGTCTTCTCCGCTTTTGGAGGTAGAAGCACCCCATTGCTTGGGCCTGTATGAGCCCTGGAGCTGTTGTCTGCCCCTAGGACATCTATCTGCCTCTTTGTGGCTTGTCTGACACGGGGAAAGGACCAATTCTTAGAAGGCCAGTTCCTGCTAAATCTGGGTGGCTGTACCTGTAAGAAATCCTTCACTGTCTGCATAGATTTAGCTTTTTCCTCCATTTTCTTCAACACCTCTTCTGCCTTAACACCAAACAAAGTATCATGCTGTAATGTAATGGAGCATCCGATAATTTTGCTTTAACATAATCAGGCAGAGTCTGTTCCTTTAACCAAGCATGCCTTCTAATAACAGAACCTGTTACAGTGGCCTTGCAATAGGTCTCCAGTGAAGCATAACCGCATTGCAAAGTATGTTTTCCCACTTGTTCAGCTGCATGCACTACATCCTGCAATTCCTTGTTCTCAGAACATTCAGAATTTGATAACATTTTCTGTTTTAACAGAGACATTAAGTATTGCTGATATTTAAGCATATGAAACTGACAATTTAAAGCTCTTACAGCCAAGGTAGCAGAAGTGTAAACTTTTTCCCCCATCTGTCCAGTGCCCTAGAATCTCTATCTGAGGGGACAATGTTTTTTGCAGTAGCAGCCTTGACCCCTTTGGGACCCGGAGAAATAGTTTCTGGGTCAGCAGCAGGGTTTTTATATAGAAATTTATGAGAATCTGGAACCTTGTAGTATCTGTCTGGCTTAACAGGTGCAGGAGGTAAAGAGTCGGGAGACAGGCCGGACTCTGAAAATACATCTACAATGTCTAGAACAGGTGGAATAGCAAGAGGTCTGTGATGAGGTAGTAGAAGAAAGTCTCTGAGCCTTTTCTTACAATCTGAATAATCTTGGCTCTCTCAGTGGAAATGCTCCCTCATGGTATGCAGGGTTTCCCCAAATGAGTAATCTTCAGGAGGAGAAGCTGAAGGAATAGATTCTTCAGCATCAGAATCCTCATAGGGAGGAATAGAGTATCCTTGTTCTGAAGAGGAGTCAGAGGAAATGGAAACCTGATCAGAGGAATCATATTCAATATCTTGCCTAGTCCTCTTATCAGGAGGGGGATGGGAACCCCTGATCAAAGTAATTAGGTCTTCGGCCATTTTGAGCATCTGTTTCTTAGGCATGGAAGTCTGTCCTGGAGAATGCTGTTGTCTTTAAAACTGTTTTAGTCTTTGTCTTGGATGCTGAAGTTGGCTTGATATAAAGCTGTGTAGATCTGAAAACACCCTCAGAAGCCGATGCCTGCTCAGCAGCTCCGGACCCATCTGAGGTATTACTTTCCGAAGGCCCAGTACCTTGAGTATCCAGAGGCCTAGCTGTCTCCACGTGGGAGTCTGAGGCGGCCTGCGGCTCTGAGGTAGCGGGCGTCAGGGGCTGCGAAAGCGCCTCACTGAGAACCGGTGAACCGGCAACTGGCCTAGAAGAGGCTTCGTCGTCGGTTTTGGACCTCGGATGCCTGTCCTTTTCTTTTTCCTTGCGCTTTTTATGAATTCTGGTCGTTGGTTTTTCCGACGGCATTATATAGTTAAACCTTCGGTCAAAGTAATGAAAAGCAAAATCGTACCGACGCTTAATAGTGCGTTGGTTAAATCTAGCACAAAAACCGACAACTAGCAACGTCGTGGTCAGGGCCCAGGCAAGGAATACAGTAAGAATGAAAATCCTTATGAGGTATTTGCTTCCCACAAGAAATACAATTGTTAACTTTTTCTGACATCGGCCTGGAGCAAGAAAAAAGTTCCCCAATGGGGTACTTAGCTTTATAGAAGACTTCGGATCTGAAATTCAATTTCGAAAATCTCAGGAGTCGGCCAACCGGCACTTGCTAACTGCTTTTGCTTCGGGCACCGCGCAGCAAGAAACACTGAAGAAAATGGCGTTGGCTGCATCTTTTATACCCCTGGTGCACTGACGTCAGGGAAGAGGCGACAGCAACCGATGCTGGACCAGGACTTCAGAATTCAGGCCGACTGCGGGTAGTCTGCCAGCAGGATAACCCAAGTGTAATGACTGCAACAGTGAAACATGATGAAAATCTTGTTTTTGAGCCTCTGCCCACTGATTTGGGGGTAGGTCTGGCCAACTGTTCCTTGGGAAACTAAATATAAAACCCATTTGTCTTGGGTAATGAGCTCCCAGTTTTTTGCATGCAGGGCGAACTTTCCCCCTAAAGGAACAGTCAGTTGAGCAGGGCTTGCAAAGTTTAAAGTTAAGTCATTGCGACAGTTTACCATAGGGGGGTGTCTTAGTACTGCCAGCTTTGGAAGTGGAAGCCCCCCATTGCTTAGGCCTGTGAGTACCTTGGGACTGAAGCCTGCGTGTTCTGTTGGTTCTGGGTTTGGACTGAGAAGGCCTGGAAGGGGCAGGAAAGGACCAATTTTTAGAAGCCCAATGCCTACTAAATCTGGGAGGCTTAACTCGTTGGAAATCTAACAGTTTACATAGATTTAGCTTTTTCCTCCATCTTTAAGTACTTCTGCTTTGCTGCCAAACAGGCAGTGTTGGTTTAAGGGAGCATCCAACAATTTAGCTTTAACATTATCAAGCATGCCTTCCAAGTACAGACCCAGTGACAGCAGCCCTGCAAGATGCCTCTAATGAATCAAAACCACATTGCAAAGTATACTTTCCAACCTGCTCAGAAGAATGCATTAAACCCTGTCCTTCCTTATTGTCAGCACAGTTAGGAAACCAAATCTTTTTTCTGTTTAAGCAGTCCAATAATACGTTGCTGATACTTTAACATATGAAACTGGCAGTTTAAGGCCCTAATGGCCAAAGTAGCAGAAGTGTATACCTTCTTACCCAATCTATCCAGGGCCCTGGTATCTCTATAAAATGGGGGTAGTGTTTTTGGCAGTAGTAGTCTTAATGCTTTTGGGCCCATGTGAAATGGTCTCCGGATCCGCAGTAGGATTCTTAAAGAGGAACTTGCGAGAGTCAGGTACCCTGGTAATACCAGTCAGGTTTTCTGGGAGCCGGAGGTAGAGAGCCAGGGGCCAAGCTAGATTCCAAAAAGGCATCATCTACAATATCCAGTACAGGAGGGATGGCTAAAGGCCTGTGTTGAGGTAGGAGTAGGAATTCCCTATGCCTCCTTTTGGAGTCAGTAATCCTGGCTTTCCCAGCAGAAATGCTCCCTAAGAGTATGCAAGGTTTCACTAAAAGAGAAGTCCTGTGCATCAGAATCCTCATAGGTAGAGAAGGGCAACTCTTGGTCATCAGAGAAAACAGAAATTTCAGAAACCTGATCAGAAGAATCAGAAGGAAAATCAGTCCTAGGTCTCTTAGAGGGAGAAGGGTGGCTTTCCCTGATAGAGTAATAAGGTCTTCAGCCATTCTTATTATTCGTTTTTTAGGCATAGGGGTTTGACCATGCGGTCTGGCTGTCTGTTTTCTAGGCATGTATCGAGTTTTAGGCCTTGAAGAAGAAGATGGTCTCTGTTTAATATGCAAGTCAGTAGGCCTGAATACATCCTCAGAAGAGGGTGCCTGCACAGCAGCTCCGGACCCATTCAAGGTAGAGACATCCGCAGGTTCCACAGTTGAAGAAGCATCTCGCAGCATACCGGACTCTGAATGGGTCTCAGTAGAAGCCTGCGAACCTGAAGTAGCAGGTATCAGGGGCTGCAAAAGCACCAGAGTACCGGCAACTAGCTTAGGAGAAGCGTCATTGGCAGCTTTGGATCTATGTGGTCTGTCTCTGCCTTTACCTTTGCGTTTTTCGGAATGTCGGTACTCAGGTGGCTTACAGAAGCCATTTCTGGATAATTGAACCAAGTACCAAAAAACGTAGATGCGAAAATGAACAGACAACGAATACTTTGAGGTCTGAATAAGGCATAAAACCGACAGCGAAGTACATCATGGTCTGGGCCTAGGCAAGGAATGCAGTACGAATGAAAATCTTTGAGGTATTTGCTTTCCACAAGAAATACAATTAACTTTTACTGACATTGGTTTAGAGCAAGAAAAAGGATCCCCAACAGGGAACTTAGCTTAGTTGAAAACTTCGGATTTGAAAAACGAAAATTTCAGGAGTCGGCTAACCGTCACTTGCGAACTACTTCTGCTTCGGGCACAGCAAGAAAGACTGATGTAATGGCGCTGGCTGTATGCTTTATAACCCTGATGACCTGACATCATGGAAAATGAGACAGCAACTGGATGCAGGACGAAAAAATTTGACAATCAGACCGACTGAGGGCTACCTGCAAGCAGACAACCCAAATGTGATGACTGCAACAGTGAAACACGAACATCATCTAGGGACTGGCTAGGATGCCCTGCAAGACTGCAGAGGCAAACCCTGCCCTGGATTTGGAGAACACAGGCAGGTGGTAATGCTTGGCAGAAGTGTGAAAACAGATGTCCAGGTGGCAGCCTTCAGGATGTCCCTGGTGGGTGGTACTCTGAGGAAAGCTGCAGAGGGTGGAGGCTACTCTGGTGGAGTGTGTCCTGACCCCATGGGAGGAGGCTTTCCATGCTGTTTGCAGCAGAAATGGATGCAGTGTGCTATCCATTTGGAAATGGTTTGCTTGGAGATGGCTTTGCCTTCTGCCTCTGTAGCAAAGCTAACCAGCAATTGATCAGACTTTCTAAAGGATTTAGTCCTGTCCAGATGGAATCTGAGCTGTCTGTGCACATCTAGAGTGAAGAATCCTTTCCCCTCCTTGTTCTGGGGATTAGGAAAGAAGGTGGGCAAATGAATGGATTGGTTGAGAGCCACCTTGGGCATGAAGGATGGGTTAGTTCTGAGGGATACTCTGTCTGCATGGAAGATTATGAAGGGTTCCAAAACCATGATTGCTTGCAGCTCAGAGGCTCTTCTGGCTGAAGTGATGGCCAGAAGGAATGCCGTCTTCCAGAAGAGGAATTTTAGCTCTGCAGAATTAGCTGGTTCGAAAGGGGCAAGGTGAGCTCTTCAAGACCAAGTCAAGGTCCCAAGCTGGTGTTGGTACCCTTCTGGGGGGCCTCAATTTGCTAGACCCTCTGGAGAACTGTTTATCAAAGGGTGTGAGAAAATTGCTGCTCAGTGGGAAAATGAGCAGAAATAGCAGAGGCATGATTTTTTATAGAGGAGAAAGAGAGGCAACTGTGTAGTAGGTCAGCTAAGTAATCCACAATGAGAGGGATGGAAGGCTGTGGCGTATTGGCTTCCTTAGCCTGGATCCAGGTGCAGAACCTTTTCCATTTATCTGCACAAGACTTTCTGGTGCTAGAATGCTTGGCCTCCTGGATAATATTCAAAACCTGTTTACTGAGGATGGCAGATTGGTTCGGAGTTGGTGAATAAGCAAAGCTGCCAAACTGAGTGTCTGCAACTGGGGATAAATGAATTCCCCTTCAGTCTGGGTCAGGTGGTTTGGAATCTGAGGAAGATGCCATGGAAGCAACGGGGACAGGCTGCGCAGCAAAGGGTACCGGTGTTGTCGGGGCCAGTCTGGAGCTATAACGGTCCTTGGTTTTTCCTCCCTTATTTTGAGCGGTACAGAACAGTTGTGTACACTTACCATAAATGTAGATGTTAGAGTGCATTCACTGTTGCAGTCATTACATTTGGGGTAATCTGCTGGCAGGTTGCCCTCAGTAGGCCTGAATTCCAAAGTCTTGGGTCCTGCTTTGGTTGCCGTCTTCTCTTCCATGACGTCAGGGGTATAAAACATGCAGCAGATGCCATTTTCTTTAGTTTTTCTTGCCCCCGATGTCTGGTGCCCCCAAAAAGGTAGAAAAATTATACATATATATATATATATATATATATATATATACACACACACACACATACATACACATATGCATCAATATAAACTTTACCTTCATTTACATGCAAATACACCACATAGGTTGTAGAAGATAGAGAACGAAAGATAAAACTTCAGAATGACAGGGGGATGGCGGGAGGGTAACCTGGAAGGCAACATTGAATACACTCGAACATCTACATTTATAGTAAGTGTACACAACTGTACTATGTTCTTCGTGTTTCACTGTTGCAGTCATTACATTTGGGTAGAACCCAAAGCTATGGCTGGGAGGCTGGAGCTAAACAGCATTAGGTGCAGCTAAAAGGCCCTGCAGCAAGCCTGCCCTGGATTTAGCGTAGAGAGGCAAATGGTAATGCTTTGTAAAGGTGTGAACAGAACTCCAAGTAGCAGCCTCTAGAATGTCTTTGGTTGGTGGTACTCTGAGCAAGACTGCTGAAGTAGCTGCAGCTCTGGTGGAATGAGACCCAATGCCCTTGGGCACAGGTTTACCATGGTGTAAGTAGCAGAAACGGATGCAGTGGCTTATCCACTTTGAAATTGTTTTGAAATAGCCTTTCCTTCTGATCCTGCAGCATATGACACTAGTAATTACTCAGTTTTTCTTAGAGCTTTAGTCCTGCTCAAGTAGAATCTTAGATGTGTACGTCCAAGGAATGCAGAATTCTCTCCCCCTTGTTCTGCTGATTTGGATAAAAAGTTGGCAGATGAATTGTTTGGTTAAGAGCCACAGTGGAAACCACCTTAGGCATAAAAGGAGGATTTGTCCTCAGACACCCTGTCTGGGTAAAATATGATAAAAGGCTCTACAGCCATAAGGACGTGTAGCTCTGAAAATCTTCTTGCTGAAGTAATTGCTAGTAGCAGAGCTGTTTTCCATAAGAACTTTATATCAGTGGTAGCAGCTTGTTCAAATGGAGGCAGAGTGAGCTTTTCCAACACATAATTGAGGTCCCATGCAGATAATGGTGATCTTCTAGGAGGCCTTAAATTTTTGGCTCCTCTAAAATACTGCTTTAGTAAAGGATGAGAAGAGACTGGTGGCTCCGTATTGTAATGAGCCGAAATGGCAGAGGCATGGATTTTGATTGATGAGAAAGATAGGCCTTTGTCAAGCATCTCAGTTAAGTATTGTAATATCTGAGGAATATTTGGTTCTGCTGTATCAGTTCCTTCTGCTGGATTCCAAGCACAGAATCTCTTCCATTTGTCAGCAGAAGATTTTCTAGTACTAGGCCTTCTGGCTTCCAAAATGACATCCATCACAGCTTTACTGAGAGGTGTTGTTTGTATGACATGATTAGCCATGCTGCCAGGTTCAGAGTCTGCAGATGATAATGCAGGATCTGATTGTTTCGCTGGGACAGTAGTGGTCTTTGAGGCAAGGTCCAAGCTGGGTATTGAGACAAGTTCCTTAGGATTGGGTACCAGTATTGGCGGGGCCAGTCTGGGGCAATTACTATCATCTTTGGTTTCTCGTCTGACTTTTAGGAGGACCTTGGGTACAAGAGGTAGAAAAGGAAAGGCGTAAACTGATAGGTTTTTCCAACTGAAGGATAGGTCGTCCACTTTCCATGCTTGTCTGTGATAAGTCCTTGTGCAGAATCTTTTCAACTGATAATTTTGAGGAGAGAGAAATAGATCTATGTCTGGGTTCCCCCATTAACCTGTTATCATGCTGAAGACTTGTGGATTTAGTTTCCACTCGTGAGGATCCTTTTGTTTTTCTGGCAGGAATTGAGCGTGAAGATGCATTTGGAAGGTCAAAGCTGTATCCCACAGTGCCATTGTTAATCTGCAAAGGGGGTATGAGTGTGTGCCCCCTTGCTTGTTTATATACCACACGACTGTGGTGTGGTCCGTCTTTATCAGTAGTTGTCCTGGATGAAGCAAGTACTTGAAGGCTGTTAGGGCAGTTTGAACAGCTAGCATCTCTTTCTGGTTGATATGTAGATGCATTTGTTTTGGTGCCCTGAATGCATCTTCCTGCCACGTGGGCCCCCCAGGAATAATCTGATGCGTCTGTTAAGGTTTAGCTGGCAAGGGGTAGAGTGAAGGACTGTCCCATGTTTTGGTGACAAGCCTTTGCCCACCATAGAAACTCCTGTTGCAGGCAGGGAACGAGAGGAATCATTGTTTCTAGACTGTGTGAATGTTGACTCCATAAACTTTTTAGGTACCACTGAAGTTTCTTCATATGCAGCCTTGCATATGGAATCAGTAGGATGCAGGATGTCATAAAGCCCAGAGCCTGCAGAATTTGTCTTGCAGAAGACTGGGTATTTGTTGCCATCAGTTTGAAGTAAGAAGTGAGTTGCATTTGCTTGTTTGGCGTGAGATAAGCCATCTGGGCAGTCATTCAAGCTTGCACCCAGGAATGTTATCTTTTGAGAGTGTACTAGTTGTGATTTCTTTTCGTTTGTGTACCCTAGGCATGTTAGAAGCCGTTTCACAAATGCCAGATGTCGAAGAAGAGTGCCCGTGTTCTCTGCTTGAATGAGACAGTTGTCTAAGTAAGGATATATTTGTATACTTCTTTGTCTGCAAAATGCAATTACTGGTGCCAGGCACTTTGTAAAGACTCTGGGCGCAGTAGATAAGCCAAAGGGCAGCGGAGAGAATTGGTAATGCATTAAGCCAGCCTTGATTCTGAGGCATCTTCTGCACGATTGTCTTACTGGGACATGCAGGTATGCCTCTTTTAGGTCTAAGGTCACCAGCCAAGCATTCTTGCCCAGCATGGGCAGAAGCTGCTGCAAAGTCAGCATTTTGAATTTTGGAATGTCCAGGTGTGTGTTCAAAATCGATAAAGCCAGTACTGGCCGCCAGGCCTTGTCCTTTCTGGGTACCAAGAACAGTCTTGAGTAAAAACCTTGTCCTTTTTCCTGTTCTGGTACTGTCTCTGAAAGGTCCCCATATCCATGAGTGACGTAAACTGTTTCTGTGCCTCTGCCCATTGATTTTTTGGAAGATCTGGCCAACCATCTGCCACTGGCCGAGTGTGGAAATGGAATCTGTATCCCTGTGATACAATGTTTAGTACCCACTTGTCCTGGGTTATTAACTGCCAATTTTGAGCAAAAAGTGCTAGTTTTCCCCCTGTGGGTGCTGCCAAAATATAAGTGCTTGGTGTAGGCAGAGGGAAGTCATTGGGATTGCTTTCTGTAGGTTTGCGCTTTATCTCCTCCAGATTTGGAAGTGGAAGCACCCCATTGCTTTGACCTGTATGAATTTTGCACCTGGTATCTGGAACCCTTAGGGCGTCTGGATTTGCCCCTTTGAGCTCTGTCTGACACAGGAAAGGACCAATTTTTTGTAGGCCAGTGTCTACTGAATCTTGGTGGCTGCACTTGTAAGAAGTCTTTAACAGTTTGCATAGACTTAGCTTTGTCTTCCATTTTCTTTAAAACCTCTTCTGCCTTAATACCAAACGGAGAATCATGCTGTAAAGGTGCATCTAGCAATTTAGCTTTAACATGAACAGGCAAATTTTGTTCCTTTAACCAGGCAGGTCTCCTAATCACAGATCCAGTAACTGCGGTCCTGCAGGAGGCCTCTAAAGATTCAAAACCACATTGCAAAGTATGCTTTCCAACTTGTTCAGCTGCATGCAATAATTCCTGAAATTCTTTATTTTCTGCACATTCTGAAATGAACATTTTCTGTTTCAGCAATCCCATAACATGTTGTTGGTACTTAAGCATATGAAATTGACAGTTTAAGTCCCTGATTGCCAAGGTTGCATATGTATAAACCTTTTTTCCCCATCTGTCCAATGCCCTTGAATCTCTGTCAGAGGGAGTAGGATTTTTTGCTGTGGAGGCCTTAACTCCCTTTGGACCCTGTGAAATAGTTTCAGGATCAGCAGCAGGAGGGTTTCTAAATAAAAATTTGTGAGGGTCAGGAATCCTGTAATATCTGTCAGGCTTATTGGAAGCCGGAGGTAAGGAGTCATGGGTCAAGCTTGACTCCCAAAACACATCAACCACAATGTCTAAAACAGGGGGAATGGCTAAAGGCCTGTGCTGAGGGAGAAGGAAATCCCTGAGCCTCTTTTCTGATTCTGAGAAGTCTCGACTCTCCCAGTGAAAATGCTCCCTGAAAGTATGCAAGGTTTCTCCAAATGAATAATCCTCAGGAGGAGATGCAGATGGAAAAGACTCCTCAGCATCAGAATCCTCATAGGGAGGTGTAGATAATTCCTGAAGAGGAATCAGAAGAAATAGAAACCTGATCTGAAGATTCATAATCCGTGTCTTGCCTAGGCCTATCTGGAGGGGGATGGGTACCCCCTGATCAAAGTAATAAGGTCTTCAGTCATTTTGATCAACTGTTTTTTTTAGGCATAGAGGCCTGTGCACGTGGCTCATGCGTCAGTTTTTTAGTTTTAGAAGTTGCTTTTGTATTTTGGTTTTGCAGCTGTTGTCGGTTTGATATACAAATGTTGAGGTCTGAATACACCCTCAGAAGCCGGTGCCTGCTCAGCGGCTCCGGACCCATCCGAGGGAGATACTTCCATCGGTCCAATACCTTGAGTGTCTTGCGAGATGCCGGACTCCACATGGGTGTCGGTAGTGGCCTGTGACTTGAAGGTAGCGGGTATCAGGGGCTGCGAAAGCGCCTCACTGAGTACCGGCGAACCGGCGACTGGCTTAGGTGAAGCTTCATTGGTTTTGGATCTCAACTGCCTTTCTCTGTCCTTTTCTTTGCGTTTTTTTTATGTACTCCGGTTGTCAGATAGCTATCAGACGACATTTCTGGGTCGTTAAATCTGTTTCCAAAATACTTTGATGCAAAAAATATACAGACGCTTAATAGTGCGTTGGTTAAATCTAGCACGAAACCGACAGCCAGGCACGTTGTTGATCAGGGCCTAGGCAAGGAATACAGTATAAATGGAAATCCTTATGAGGTATTTGCTTCCCACAAGTAATACAATTATTAACTTTTTCTGACATCGGTAAAAGCAAGAAAAAAGTTTCCCCAACGGGGTACTTAGCTTTAGTGAAGACTTCGGTTCTGAAACTCAAACTCGAATATTTCAGTAGTCAGCCGACTAGCACTTGCGAAATGTTTCTGCTTCGGGCACCGCGTGGCAAGAAAAACTAAAGAAAATGGCATCTACTGCATGTTTTATACCCCTGACGACCTGACGTCATGGAAGAGAAGACAGCAACCGATGCAGGACCCAAGACTTTGGAATTCAGGCTGACTGAGGGCAACCTGCCAGCAGATTACCCCCAAATGTAATTATTGCAACAGTGAAAAAGATCATCCAGGATTGCAACAGTGAATACATCTATATTTACAGTAAGTGTACAAAACTGTACTATGTTCTTCGTGTTTCACTGTTGCAGTCATTACATTTGGGTAGATTCCCAAAGTCATGCTTGGGAGGAGGAATTAATATAGCTATAAGGCCTGCAAGACAGCAGTGCCAAAACCAGCTCTGGATGTAGAGAAAATTGGCAAATGATAATGCTTGGTGAAAGTATGTACAGAACTCCAGGTAGCAGCCTCTAGGATGTCCCTAGTAGGAACACCTCTGAGAAAGACTGCAGAAGTACATGCAGCCCTGGTGGAGTGAGAGCCGATCCCCTGGGGGATAGGTTTTCCATGGTGCTTATAGCAGAAATGAATGCAATGGCTTATCCATTTAGAAATGGTTTTGAAATAGTCTTCCCCTCTGCCCCTGCAGCAAATGCTACCAGCAGTAGTTCAGATTTTCTTCAAGGTTTAGTCCTGTCAAAGGAGAATCTAACTTGTCTGTGCACATCCAAGGAATGCAGAATCCATTCCCCTTTGATCTGTGGATTGGGAAAGAATGTTGGCTTATGAATGTACTGATTAAGATCCATACTGGATACCACCTTGGGCATGAAAAATGGCTTGGTCCTGAGTGACACCCTGTCCACATGAAAGATGATGAAAGGCTCCACTGTCATAAGGGCCTGTAATTCAGATAGTCTAGCTGAAGTGATTGCTAAAAGGAAGGCTGTTTTCCAAGAAAGAAATTTTAAGTCTGCAGTAGCAGCTAGCTCGAAAGGAGGTAGAGTGAGTTTCTCCAATACAAAGTTAAGGTCCCAGGCAGGGGTTGGAGCTCTTCTGGGTGGTCTCAAGTTTTTGGCCTCTCTGAGGTACTGCCTGAACAGAAGATGAGAGAAGAGGGGAGGTTCTGTGTTATGAGCTGAAATGGCTGAGGCGTGGATTTTAATGGAGGAAAAAGAAAGGCCCTTGTGAAGCATCTCAGTTAAGCATTGCAAAATCTGAGGTAAATTGGGTGCTGCTGTGCTCATCCCTTGAGATTGGTTACAGGCACAGAACCTTTTCTATTTGTCAGCATAGGATTTTATAGTACTGGGTCTCCTTGCCTCCAAGATGACATCCATCACAGGTTTGCTGAGGGATGATAAAGGTGAATTTAAGTGATTAGCCAGGCTGCAAGGTTCAATGTTGGAAGCTGAGGGTGCAGAAATTGGTTCTTCTGCTGGGACAGCAGGGAAGGGGTCTGAGGCAGGTGCCATGGAGATAACTGGGACACTGTGCAGGAGGGGGTACCAGTGTTGGCGCAGCCAGTCTGGAGCAATCAAGATCATCCTTGGTTTGTCCTGTTTGACTTTTAGTAGAACTTTGGAGAGCAGAGGCAGTGGGGGGAAGGCATAGACTGATAGGTTTTTCCAGCTGAAGGGCAGAGCATCCACTTTCCAGGCTTGTTTGTGGGGAGTCCTTGTGCAAAACTTTATAAATTGGTAGTTCTGGGGGGAGGCAAATAGATCTATGTCTGGGCTCCCCATTTGCTTGTCAACATGCTGAAAATCCATGGTTCCAGTTTCCACTCGTGTGGGTCCATGAGGTTTCTGCTTAGTCTGTCTGCCAGTGTATTTAATTTTCCTGGCAGGAATTGAGCTTGTAGGTGCACTTGGTAGCTCAAGGCTGTGTTCCACAATGCCATGGCTAGTCTGCAGAGGGGGTAGGAATGTGTACCCCCTGCTTGTTTATGTACCACCTAACCGTGGTGTTGTCCGTCTTTACCATTAGTTGTCCTGGAAGAATGTAGTCCTTGAAGGCTGTCAGAGCATTCTGTACAGCTAACATTCCTTTTTGATTGATCTGTAGGTGCATTTGACTTGGGTTACATATGCCCTGAATGCACTTCCCTGCCAGATGAGCCCCCCATGCATAGTCTGATGCATCTGTTGTTACGGTTTGGGCAGCAGGGGGTAGTGTGAATGGTAGTCTCTTGTTCTGGTGGCAGGCCTCTGCCCACCAGAGGAGCTCTAGGCGGAGGCAAGGTAAGATAGGAATCATTGTTTCCAGGCTCTGAGAATGCTGACTCCATAGGCTTTTTAGATAACACTGTAGTTTCCTCATATGCAGTCTTGCATATGGAATTAGAAGAATGCAGGAGGCCATGAACCCCAAGGCTTGCAGTATTTGTCTTGCAGATAGCAGGGTTTCTGTGGCCACTTGTTTGAAATAGGTTACCAAATGAATTTGCTTTTCTGACGTAAGGTAAACCATCTGGGAAGTTGCATTCATGCTTGCTCCCAGGCATGTAATTTGTTGACAGGGTACCAGTTGTGATTTCTTTTTGTTTATGGTGTACCCCCGACAAGTTAGAACCCTTTTTACAAACGCCAGATGATTTAAAACATGCCCCGGTTTTCTGCCTGAATTAGACAATCATCCAGGTATGGATATGTTTTGAACATTTCTTTGCCTGCAAAATGCAATCACTGGAGCTAGGCACTTTGTGAATACCTTGGGTGCAGTAGACAAGCCAAAGGGCAGAGCAGAGAATTGATAATGCAAGTAGCCTGCTTTGAAGCGAAGGTATCTTCTGCAAGATTCCCCGGTTGGGATGTGCAGGTATACCTCTTTTAAATCTAGAGTTGCCAACCAGGCGTCTTTGCCTAGCATAGGAAGTAACTGGTGAAGAGTCAGCATCTTGAATTTTGGAATCTCCAGAAAGGTGCTTAGAGTAGACAGGTCCAGGATTGGACACCATGATTTATCTTTTCTGGGTACCAGAAAAAGCCTGGAATAGTAACCTTGTCCCTTTTCCTCTTCTGGTACCAGATGAATAACCCCCATGTTTAAGAGTTAAAGTACTAATTTTTCAGCCTCTGCCCACTGGTTTGGGGGCAGGTCTGGCCACCCGTTTGGTGTTGGCAACGTGTGGAAATTAAATCTGTATCCCTAGGACACTATCTTTGAAACCCATTTGTTCTGGGTTATGAGTCCCCAGTTCTTTGCATGAAGAACAATCTTTTCCCCCTAAAGGGGCAGTTAAAAGGTAAGTGCTTGGGAATGTTAAAAAGAAGTCCTTGAGTCTGTTTACCATAGAGGGGTGTCTTGCTATTTCCAGATTTGGAAGTGGAGCCCCCCCCCCCACCCCCACACACACACACACACTGCTTAGTTCTCCGAGTCCCCTGGGACTGAAACCTGGGGTTTTTGCTGTGTCTGGGTTTGGCTTGAGAGGATCTGGAAGGGGCTGGAAAGGACAAATTCTTAGTAGGCCAGTGCCTATTAAATCTTGGAGGATGCACTTGTAAAAAATCTAACAGTTTGCATAGACTTAGCTTTATCTTTCATCTTTTTAAGAACTTCTTCAGCCTTATTGCCAAACAGGCGGTCCTGATTTAAAGGGGCATCCAACAACTTAGCTTTAACATGATCAGGCAAAGACTGCTCCTTTAGCCAAGCATGCCTTCTAAGCACAGGCCCAGTAACAGCAGCCCTGCAAGAGGCCTCTAAAGAATCAAAACCAGATTGCAAAGTATGTTTTTCAACTTGTTCAGCAGAATGCATTAAATCCTGTAAATCTTTGTTTTACAGAGTCAGGAATCAACATCATTTTCTGTTTAAGCAGTACAATAATATGCTGTTGATATTTTAACACATGAAATTGGCAGTTTAAAGCTCTGATTGCCAAGGTTGCAGAAGTATAATCCTTTTTACCCCATCTATCCAGCGCCCTGGAGTCTCTATCAGAAGGGGAAGGATTTTTAACAGTAGAAACCTTAATGTATTTGGGCCCTTGAGAAATGGTTTCTGGATCTGCAACAGCATTTTTGAAAAGGAACTTGTGGTACTCAGGAACCCTGTAGTATCGGTCAGGTTTACTAGGAGTTAGACGCAGGGAGACAGGGGCCAAACTGGATTCCGAGAACACATCAACAATGTCTAATACAGGAGGTATAGCCAAAGGCCTATGCTGAGGTAGAAGGAAATCCCCAAGCCTCTTTTTTGAATCAGAAAATTCCTGGCTTTCCCACTGGAAATGCTCCCTTAATGTATGCAAGGTTTCCCCAAAAGAAAAATCCTCAGGAGGAGAAGCAGACGGAATGGAATCCTCTGCATCAGAGTCCTCATAAGTAGGCATGGACAAATCCAGTTGATTAGAAGAGTCAGAAGAAACAGAATCCTGATCAGTCGATTCATAATCAAGCTCAGGCCTGGGCCTCTGGGGGGGGGGGGGGGGTTGACTACCCCTGATTAGAGTAATTAGATCTCCAGCCATTTTTATCATCTGTTTTTTAGGCATAGTGACCTGAACATGTGGCCTGGGTGTCAGTTTTTTAGACATGGATTGAGATTTATGCCTTAGTAATGAAGGCGGAGTCTATTTAATATGCAAGTCTGTAGGCCTGAATACACCCTCAGAAGCCGGTGCCTGCACAGCGGCTACGGACCCATCCAAGGCAGACACATCCGCGGGTTCCATAGTTGAAGTGTCTCGCTGCATACTGGACTCTGAATGGGTCTCAGTAGAGGCCTGCGAATCAGAAGTAGCAGGTATCAGGGGCTGCGAAAGCGCCTCACTGAGTACCGGCGAACTGGCGACTGGCTTAGGAGAAGCTTTGTCGGAAGTTTTGGACCTCGGCGGCCTGTGTCTGTCTTTATCTTTGCGTTTTTTTTCGGAATCCTGGTAGTCGGATGGCTAACTGATGACATTTCTGGATAATTAAACGGAGAACCAAAATATTTAGAGGCAAAAATATACTGATGACGCATAGTGCGCTGATTAAACAAAGCACAAAACCGACAGCAAGGTACATTGTGGTCAGGGACTAGACAAAGAATACAGTACGAATGAAAATCCTTGAGGTATTTGCTTTCCACAAGTAATGCAATTATTAACTTTTACTGACTTCGGTAAGGAGCAAGAAAAAGTTTCCCCAACGGGGTACTTAGCTTTAAGTTGAAGACTTCGGTTCTGAAACTCGAAAATGACAATTTCAGGAGTCGGTCGACCGGCACTTGCAAACTTCTGCATCGGGCCCCGCACGGCAAGAAAGTCTGATGTAATGGTGTCGGCTGCATGTTTTATACCCCTGACAACCTGATGTCATGGAAGAAGGGACAGCAACCGACGCAGGACCCAAGACTTTGTTAATCAGGCTGACTGAGGGCAACCTGCCAGCAGATTACCCAAATGTAATGACTGCAACAGTGAAACACAAAGAACATCCAAGGGGCTGGAGGGAGGGAAACCAGGACTGCAACAGTGAATACACTCGAACATCTACATTTATGGTAAGTGTACATGACTGTACTATGTTCATGTTTCACTGTTGCGGTCATCACACTTGGGTGGATTCTCAAATCTGAGGAAGGGTGGAGGCAGTCAAGAAGAGTTAGGGCTGGCTAGTAGGCCTTGCAAGACTGCTGTAGCAAATCCTTCCCTGGATTTGGAAAAGACAGGCAGGTGGTAATGCTTGGTGAAAGTATGTACAGAACTCCAGGTAGCAGCTTCCAGTATGTCCCTTGTAGGGACTCCCCTGGCAAATGCTGTACAGGTAGATGTAGCTCTAGTGCAAAGTGTTCCGACTCCCTGAGCGGTTGGATTTCCATGCCACTTGTAGCAGAAAAGGATGCAGTGCGCTATCCATTTTGAAATGGCCTTGCCATCTGCCCCTGTTGCAAAGCTGACTAGCAGCTGGTCAGATTTTCTGAAAGGCTTAGTCCTATCAAGGTAGAACCTGAGCTGTCTGTGAACGTCCAAGGAGTGCAGGATCCTTTCCCCTTTATTTTGAGGATTAGAGAAGAAGGTTGGCAAATGGATTGACTGGTTGAGAGCCAAACTAGACACCACTTTAGGCATAAAGGGAGTTAGTTCTGAGGGAAACCCTGTCAGCGTGGAAAATAATGAAGGATTCCATAGCCATCAGTGCTTGTAACTCAGACACTTCTAGCTGAAGTGATGGCTGGAAGCAAGGCTTTTTTCCAAGAGAGGAATTTTAACTCTGCTGAAGCAGCAGGTTCAAAATGGGGAAGCGTGAGCTTTTTAAGAACAAAGTTAAGGTCCCAAGCAGGGGTGGGTGCTCTCCTTGGTGGCCTCAAGTTCTTTGCCCCTCTCAGGAACTGTTTGATGACAGGGTGAGAGAATAGAGGTGGCTCAGTATTGTAATGAGCCAAAATGGCAGAGGCATGGATTATAACTGAAGAGAAAGATAGGCCTCTGTGTAGTAGTTCTGCTAGGTAATTCAGGACTACAGGTATGGAGGGCAGTGCTTTACTTTAGACTGAATCCAAGAACAATACCTTTTCCACATTTCAGCATAGGATTTCCTAGTACTGGGCCTTCTGGCTTCAAGGATGACGTCCAACACCTGCTTGCTTAGGGTTGCTGGTGGGGTATTTAAAGAATAAACCAGGCTGCGAGATTTAGGGTTTGCAATTGTGGATGCAAAATCTGTCCCTCCCGCTGAGAAAGCAGGGTTGGGGTCTGGTGTAGGTGCCAGGGTGGCACCGTTGTCAGGCTACGCAGGAGTAGGTACCAGTGCTGGCATGGCCAGTCTGGGGAAATCAGAATTGTCCTTGGTCCATCTTCTTTTATCTTGAGTAATACTCTTGAGATAAGGGGCAGAGGGGGAAAGGCATAGATTGAGAGGTTTTCCCATTGAAAGGATAGGGCATCCATCTTCCAGGCCCAGCTGTGAGGGTTCCTGGTGCAGAATTTGCTTAACTGGTGGTTGTCGGGAAGGCACAGAGATCCACCTCTGGGGTCCTCCATTTTTAGATCAGAAGGTTGAAGGTGCTGGGCTCCAATTCCCACTCGTGTGGGGGGTCTAGGATATTTCTGCTTAAGTCATCTGTCAGTGAATTTTGTTAGCCTGGCAAAAACTGAGCTTGCAGATGAACTTGGTTGTCCAAGGCTGTGTTCCACAGGGCCATGGCTAACCTGCAGAGTGGGTAAGAATGGGTTCCCCCCTGCTTGTTGATGTACCACATAACTGTGGTGGTGTCCATTTTTATCAGCAGTTGTCTTAGAAAGAGTAGGTATCTGAAAGCTGTCAAGGCATTCTGTACAGCTAGCATCTCTTTTTGATTGATGTGCAGACGACTTTGCCTTGGGCTCCAGTGCCCTGAATGCTTTTGCCTGCCATGCGAGCACCTTCATGGATAATCTGATGCGTCTGTGGTTAGGGTCTGGGCGGCATGGAGTTGAGTAAAATGCAGTCCCTTGTTGTGGTTGCATGCTTCTGCCTGCCAAAGGAACTCTGTCCTTAGACAAGGTATGATAGGAATGACAGTTTCCAGGTCCTGAGAATGTTGGCACCAAAGACTTAAGTACCACTGAAGTTTCCTCATATGCAGTTTTGCATATGGAATTAGCAGAATACATGAGGCCATTAACCCTAGGGCTTGCACTATTTTTCTTGCAGATAGCTGGGTTCTGGTGGCCATTTGTTTGAAGTAGTCTGTCAGGCCTGTTTTTCTGAAGTGAGGAATGGCATCTGGGAAGTTGTGACCAAGCTTGCTCCCAGGAATACAATCGTTTGACTGGGTACCAGGTGTGATTTATTTCTGTTGATGGTGTACCCCAATTAAGTTATAAGGCTTTTTACAAATGTCAGGTGCTAAAGCAGTGACTCCAGACTGTCAGTCTGAATCGGGCAGTCCAAGTACGGGTAAATTTGGATATTTCTCTGCCTGCAGTATACAATGGCTGGAGCCATGCATTTTGTGAATACTCTGGGCATAGTAGATAAGCCAAAAGGAAGTGCAGAGAACTGATAATGCATAGACCCTGCCCTGAAACAGATATCTCCTGCATGACTCCCTTATGGGGATGTGCAGACAGGCTTATTTTACGTTTAGGGTGACTAACCAGGCATCCCTGGCTAACGTAGGGAGAGAAGCTGTTGTAGGGTAAGCATCTTGAATTTTTGTACCACCAGGAAGTTGAGAATTTTAAGATCCAGGACTGGGCTCCAAGACACTCTTTCCCAGGTACCAAGAATAGTCTGGAGTAGAATCCCTGACCCCTCTATTCTACTGGAACAGGATGATAGCTCTGTTATTGTGCAGGGAAAGTACTTGATTTTGAGCCTCTGCCCACTGGTTTGGAGGAAGGTCTGGAAACCCGCTTGGGGGTGGCAGTGAATGGAAATAAAATTTGTACCCCTGGGTTACAATGTTGAGGACCCATCGGTCCTGAGTGATGGACATCCAGTTTTTTGCATGAAGGGCAAGTTTTCCTCCTAGGAGCACAAGCTATTGGGCAGGGCTGGGAAGCAGAGTTGAGAAGTCATTCTGAGCTTTTTCCATAAGGAGGTGGCTTACCAATCTCTCCTCTAGGGGTGGGGGTACTCCACTGCTTAGATCTTTGCATACCCTGAGACTATAGTCTGGGTGTTTTCTCCCCCCTGGGTCTTGTTTGGGAAGGCCTGGAGGGGGCTGGAAAGGACCAGTGTTTTGAAGGGCAATGCCTACTGAATCTAGGTGGTTGCACTTGTAGGAATGCTTTAACAGTTTGCATAGATTTAGCATTTTCTTCCATCTTTTTAAGAACTTCTGCTTTGGTGCCAAAAGAACAGTCCTTATTTAAAGGAGTGTCTAGTAATTTAGATTTGACATGATCTGGCAAGGCCTGTTCCTTCAGCCAAGCATGTCTTCTCAGTTCAGAGCCAGTGACTGCTGCCCTGCAAGATGTCTCTAGGGCATCAGAGCCACACTGCAAAGTATGGTTCTAACTTGGTCTGCAGTGTGCATAAGGCTCCTGTAATTCTTTATTTTCTGCCCAATCTGGAAAAATTACCACTTTTTGTTTAATAAGTTCCATAACATGTTGCTGGTACTTCAGCATGTGAAAAGTACAGTTGTGTACACTTGCCATAAATGTAGATGTTCGAGTGTATTCACTGTTGCAGTCATTACATTTGGGTAATCTGCTGGCAGGTTGCCCTCAGTCGGCCTGAATTCCAAAGTCTTGGGTACTGCGTCGGTTGCTGTCTCCTCTTCCATGACGTCAGGTCGTCAGGGGTATAAAACAAGCAGCCACAGCCATTTTCTTTAGTTTTTCTTGCCCCAGATGTCAGGTGCCTCCAAAAAGGTAGCAAAAAATAAATAAATATATATATATATATATATATATATATATATATATATACACACACACACATACACACACACATGCACATGCAATAATGCAATCTTCACATAGGTTGTATAAATCAAAGGAAAGATAGGTTCCATCAGAAGAAAAAGGGGGGTGGTGGGTGGGTAACCTGGACTGCAACAGTGAATACACTTGAACATCTACATTTATGGTAAGTGTACACAATGGAACTAAACAGCATTAGGTGCGGCTATAAGGCCCTGCAGAACTGCAGTGGCAAAGCCTGCCCTGGACTTAGAGTAGAGGGGCAAATGATAATGCTTTGTAAAGGTGTGAATAGAACTCCAAAGTAGAAGCCTCTAGAATGTCTTTGGTTGGTACTCCTCTGAGAAAGGCTGCTGATGTAGCTGCAGCTCTGGTGGAATGAGACCCAATGCCCTTGGGCACAGGTTTACCATGGTGTAAGTAGCAGAAACGAATGCAGTGGCTTATCCACTTTGAAATAGTCTGCTTTGAAATAGCCTTTCCTTCTGATCCTGCAGCATATGTCACTAGTAATTGCTCAGTTTTTCTTAAGAGCTTTAGTCCTGCTCAAGTAGAATCTTAGCTGTGTGTACATCCATGGAATGCAGAATTCTCTCCCCCTTGTTCTGTGGATTTGGATAAAAGGTTGGCAGATGAATAGTTTGGTTAAGAGCCACAGTGGAAACCACCTTAGACATAAATGAAGGATTGGTCCTCAGAGACACCCTGTCTGGGTAAAATATGATAAAAGGCTCCACAGCCATGAGGGCCTGTAGCTCTGAGACTCTTCTTGCTGAAGTAATTGCTAGAAGCAGAGCTTAGAAGCAGAGCTGTTTTCCATAAGAACTTTATATCCGCAGTAGCAGCTGGTTCAAATGGAGGCAGGGTGAGCTTTTCCAACACAATTAAGGTCCCATGCAGGTACTGGTGATCTTCTGGGAGGCCTTACATTTTTGGCTCCTCCAACATACTGCTTTAGTAAAGGATGAGAAAAGATTGGTGGCTCAGTATTGTAATGAGCTGAAACGGCAGAGGCATGGATTTTTATTGATGAGAAAGATAGGCCTTTGTCAAGCATCTCAGTCAAGTATTGTAATATCTGAGGAATATTTGGTTCTGGTGCATCAGTTCCTTGTGCTTGATTCCAAGCACAGAATCTCTTCCATTTACCAGCGTAAGATTTTCTAGTACTAGGCCTTCTGGCTTCCAAAATAACATCCATCACAGCTTTACTGAGAGGTGTTTGCATAACTACATGATCAGCCATGTTGCCAGGTTCAGTGTTTGGAGTTGATTGTGCAGGATCTGATTGTTTTGCTGGGACAGTAGTTGAGGTCTTGAGGTAAGGTCCAAGATGGATACGGAGACAAGTTCCTTAGGACTGAGTACCAGTATTGGCGGGGCCAGTCCGGGGCAATTAGTATCATCTTTGATTTCTCTTGTCTGGCTTTTAGTAGGACCCTGGGAAGAAGAGGCAGAGGAGGAAAGGCGTGAACTGATAGGTTTTTCCAACTGAAGGATAGGGCATCCACATTCCATGCTTGTCTGTGATAAGTCCTTGTGCAGAATCTTTTCAATTGATAATTTTGAGGAGAGGCAAATAGATCTATGTCCGGGCTCCCCCATTTCTTTGTTATCATGCTGAAGACTTGCGGATCTAGTTTCCACTTGGGAGGGTCCATAAGGTTTCTGCTTAAATCGTCTGCTAGTGTATTTTGTTTTCCTGGCAGGAATTGAGCTTGAAGATGTATTTGGCAAGTCAAAACTGTGTCCCACAGTGCCATGGCTAATCTGCAAAGGTGGTATGAGTGCGTGCCCCCCTGCTGGTTTATATACCACATAACCATGGTGTTGTCCGGCTTTATCAGTAGTTGTCCTGGATGAAGTAAGTCCTTGAATGCTGTCAGGGCATTTTGAACTGCTAGCATCTCTTTGTGGTTGATATGCAGATGCATTTGTTTTGGGGTCCATATGCCCTGAATGCATCTTCCCTCCAGGTGGGCCCCCCCATGCATAATCTGATGCGTATGTTAAGGTTTGGCTTGCAGGGGGTAGAGTGAAGGGCCGTCCCATGTTTTGGTGACATGCCTTTGCTCACCATAGAAACTCCTGTTGTAGGTAGGGAATGAGAGGAATAACTGTTTCCAGACTGTGACAATGCTGACTCCATAAACTTTTTAAGAACCACTGAAGTTTCCTCATATGCAGTCTTGCATATGGAATCGGTAGGATGCCATGAAGCCCAAAGCCTGCAGAGTTTGTCTTGCAAATAACTGGGTTTTTGTTGCCATTAGTTTGAATTAAGTAGTCAGTTGCCTTTGTCTGGCGTGAGGAAAGCCATCTGGGCAGTTGTATTCAAGTCTGCACCCAGGAATGTTATCTTTTGAGAGGATACCAGTTGTGATTTATTTTCGTTTGTGTACCCTAGGCATGTTAGAAGCCTTTTCACAAATGCCAAGTGTTGAAGAAAGAATGTCCTTGTTCTCTGCTTGAATGAGACAGTCGTCCAAGTAAGGATATATTTGTATACTTCTTTGCAAAAAGCAATTACTGGTGCCAGGCACTTTGTAAAGACCCTGGGAGCAGTAGATAAGCCAAAGGGCAGTGCAGAGAATTGGTAATGCATTAAGCCAGTCTTGAAACGGAGGTATCTTCTGCACTATTCCCTTATTGAGACATGGAGGTATGCCTCTTTTAGGTCTAATGTCACCAGCCAAGCATTCTTGCCCAGCATGGGTAGAAGCTGCTGCAAAGTCAGCATTTTGAATTTTGGAATGTCCAGGTATGTTTTCAAAATTGATAAATCCAGTATTGGCTGCCAGGCCTTGTCCTTTCTGGGTACCAAGAACAGTCTTGAGTAAAAATACCTTGTCCTTTTTCCTGTTCTGGCTGAATAGCCCCCATTATCCATGAGGGACGTAACCTGTTTGTGTCTCTGCCCATTGATTTTTTGGCAGATCCGGCCAACCATTTGCCATTGGCAAAGTATGGAAATGGAATCTGTAACCCTGTGATACGATGTTTAGCACCCATTTGTCCTGGGTTATTAACTGCCAATTTTGAGTAAAAAGTGCTAATTTTCCCCCTAAGGGTGCTGCCAAAAGTTAAGTGCTTGGTGAAGGCACAGGGAAGTCATTAGGACTGTTTTCTGTAGGGCTGCACTTCATCTCCTCCAGATTTGGAGGTAGAAGCACCCCATTGCTTTGACCTGTAAGAATCTTGTGCCTGGTATCTGGAACCCTTAGGGCATCTGGATTTGCCCCTTTGAGTTCTGTCGCACACAGGAAAGGACCAATTTTTTGTAGGCCAGTGTCTACTGAATCTTGGTGGCTGCACTTGAAAGAAGTCTTTTACAGTTTGCATAGACTTAGCTTTGTCTTCCATTTTCTTTAAAACCTCTTCTGCCTTAATACCAAACAGAGTATCATGCGGTAAAGGCACATCCAGTAATTTAGCCTTAACATGATCAGGCAAATGTTGCTGCTTTAGCCAGGCATGCCTTCTAATCACAGATCCAGTAACTGCGGCCCTGCATGAGGCCTCTAAGGAATCAAAACCACATTGCAAAGTATGCTTTACAACTTGTTCAGCTGCATGCAATAATTCCTGCAATTCTTTATTTTCTGCACATTCAGAAATCAACATAATTTTCTGTTTCAGCAATCCCTTAACATGCTGTTGATACTTGAGCATATGAAACTGGCAGTTTAAGGCCCTAATTGCCAAGGTTGCAGATGTATAAACCTTCTTTCCCCATCTATCCAGTGCCCTTGAATCTCTGTCAGAGGGGGCAGGATTTTTTGCTGTTGAGGCCTTAACTCCCTTTGGACCCTGTGAAATAGTTTCATGGTCAGCAGCAGGGTTTCTAAATAAAAATTTGTGAGTCAGGGACCCTGTAATATCGATCAGGCTTGCTTGGAGCCAGAGATAAGGAGTCAGGGGTCAAGCTTGACTCCAAAAACACATCATCCACAATGTCTAAAACAGGGGGTATAGCTAAAGGCCTGTGCTGAGGGAGACTAAGGAAATCTCTGAGCCTCTTTTTTGATTCTCAGAAATCTTGACTCTCCCAGTGAAAATGCGCCCTCAAAGTATGCAAGGCTTTTCCAAATGAATAATCCTCAGGAGGTGATGCAGAAGGGATAGACTCATCTGTATATGAATCCTCACAGGGAGGTATAGACAATTCCTGATCAGAAGAAATAGAAACCTGATCTGAAGATTCATAATCAGTGTCTTGCCTAAGCCTCTTTTCAGGAGTGGGTTGGGAACCCTTGATCAAGGTAATAAGGTCTTCAGCCATTTTGATCATCTGTTTTTTAGGCAAAGCGGCCTGTGCACATGGCTCACGCTTGGGTTTTTTAGCTTTAGTCTTTGGTTTTGCAGCTGTCGTCGGTTTTATATAAAAATATTGAGGCCTGAATACACACTCAGAAGCTGGTGCCTGCTCAGTGGCTCCGGACCCATCCTAGGAAGATACATCCATAGGTCCAATACTTTGAGTATCTCGCGGCGTGCCGGACTCAACATGGGTCTCGGTAGGGGCCTGCGACTCCAAAGTAGCAGATATCAGGGACTGCAAAAGCACCTCACTGAGTACCGGTGAACCGGCGACTGGCTTCGAAGAAGCTTAATCGGTTTTGGACCGACTGTCTGTCTCGGTCCTTTTCTTTGCATTTTTTTGTGTACTCCGGTAGTCTGATTGCTATCCGACGACATTTCTGGGTAGTTAAATCTGTTTCCAAAATATTTTGATGCAAAATTATACAGACGCTTAATAGTGCGTTGGTTAAATCTAGCACAAAACCGACAGCCAGGCACGTTGTGATCACGGCCTAGACAAGGAATACAGTATAAATGGAAATCATTATGAGGTATTTGCTTCCCACAAGTAATACAATTATTAACTTTTTCTGACATCGGTATGGAGCAAGAAAAGTTTCTCCAATGGGGTACTTAGCTTTAGGGAAGACTTTGGTTCTGAAACTCCAACTTGAAAATTTCAGGAGTCGGCCGACCGGCACTTGCAAATTGCTTCTGCTTCGGGCACCGCGCAGCAAGAAAGACTAAAGAAAATGTCGGCTGCTTGTTTTATACCCCTGACGACCTGACGTCATGAAAGAGGAGACAACAACCGACGCCGGACCTAAGACTTTGGAATTCAGGCCGACTGACAACCTGCCAGCAGATTACCCAAATGTAATGACTGCAACAGTGAAACACGAAGAAAATCTGGCAATTCAATGACCTGATAGCAAGAGTTGCAGAGGTATATACCTTCTTACCCCATCTATCCAAAGCTCTGGAATCCCTGTCCGAAGGGATAGGATTTTTGGCTGTAGTAGCCTTAATACCTTTAGGTTCCTGAGGAATGATTTCTGGGATCAGCAGTAGGATTCTTGAAAAGAAACTTGTGAGAATCAGGTACTTTGCAGTACCTGTCTGGTTTCCTAGGGGCCAGAAGTAAAGTGTCTGGAGTAAGACTGTATTCCATGAAAACATCATCCCCAACATCCAGGACAGGGGGTTTAGCTAATGGCCTGTGCTGAGGCAACTCTAAAAATTCTCTCTCTCTCTTTTTGGACTGAGGATAGTCTTGGCATTCCCAATGGAAACGCTCTCAAAGTATGCAAGGTTTCATCAAAAGAGAAACCCTCTGGAGGGGAAGCAGACAAAATGGATTCCTCTGCATCTGAATCCTCATAGGTAGATAAGGGCATATCTTCATAACCAGAAAGGTCAGAGTCATCGGGACTCCTGGTCTGTAGAACCTGAATAGGACTGGAGTCGGTCTCTTAGCTGGGGAAGGCTGGCTTCCCCTAATCAGCGCATGGGTGCCTGAGCATGCACTTTGGTCGCCGGTTTTCTACGCATAGTGCGTACTCTGGGGCTAAGAAACTCAGTAGTTTTGGTTAAAAAAGTCAGTCTGTTTGATTCGAACATCGGTAGGACGAAAAACTCCCTCAGAAGCCAGTGCCTGCTCAGCGGCACCGGACCCATCTAAGGTAGAGACATCTGCTGGTTCCATAGCAGAAGAAGCATCTCGCGACATGCCAGACTCCGAATGGGTCCCAGCAGAGGTCTGCAAATCCATAGATGCGTGCATCAAGGGCTGCAAAGGCACCTCACTGAGTACCGGCGGACTGGCTACTAGCTTAACAGAAGTGTTGTCGGCAGTTTTGGACCTATGCGGTCTATCTTTATCTTTACATTTTTTCAGAAGATCGATAGTCGGATGGCTTACCGAAGCCATTTCAGAATACGGAGATAGACAGGGAAAGAATTTAGCAACAAAGACAGCCCGACGATGAATGTTTCTGACATTAAACAAGGCAGAAAACCGACAGCAAGGGACGTCGTGGTCTGAGCCTAAACAGGTGACTCAGTAAGAATGAAAATCTGTGTGAGGTATTTGCTTTCCACAGGCGAGCCAATTGTTAACTTTTTCTGACATTGGTTAGAGCAAGAAAAAAAGGATCCCCAACGGGGTACTCGGCTTTAGAAGACTTCAGGATTATTCAACTCGAAAATGAAAAATTCAGGTAGCGGCCGATCGGTACTTGCGAACTGCTTTGAGCACCTCCTCAGCAAGAAAGACTGATGTAATGGCGTTGGCTGCCTGTTCGACAGCATCCGACGCAGAAATACTAAGTATCTGGTATTTGGGCCAACTGAGGGCTACCTGCAGGCAGATAACCCAAGTGTGACGGCTGCAACAGTGAAACACGAACAACATCGAAAATTAGGTCCTAAGGAGGCATGGGGTCCTTTAACCTGAGGCCCAAGACAAAAAGGTACCTTTACAGAGTTTAGATGAAGCTAAGCAGGCAGAATTTTCGTCCACATGGAAACTGGAAATCGCTGCCAACTGGACCTCAATGGTAGGGAAGCTAGCACCATTATTAAAAATGTAAGCTAAAAATTACAAAATGGCAGAGACTGGCATCATAAAGGGATCCAGGTCATGCTGATAAGCCCGATCGAAAAATGCTTCCATTTGCTAGAATAGATCTTCCTAGCAGAAGTCTTGTGAGTTGCAATCAGGAACTTTTTGACAGGAGAAGAAAGCCCGGGAGTCCTGGCTATCATGGAAATAGGAGCAGCCAAGCCGTGAGCTTTAAGCTGACAATGCAGTTGAGAAACCCCTGATGGGTGCGCGATCAGATCCGGAACAGGATTTTGAGTCAAGGGAGGACACACTATACGAGACCACAGACTGGGGAACCAAACTTGATGAGGCCAGAAAGGAGCAATGAGGATAACAGAGCTCCCCAGCCAACGAGCTTTCTGAATAAACTTGGGAATTAGAGGAAACAGGATCCACATATAGTTGACCGGAGGGCCAAGCATGGACTAGAGCATCTCTGGGTGACTCCCCCGGAAGGTGGAAACAGCGTAAAATACTCACTAAACTTCACACTGGAAGGAGAGGTGAAGAGATCATATAGCAAGGCTGACCTCACTTTAGAAATATCTTGCACGCTAATGACTGATTCAGAGACCACTCATAGGGCATTAGAATAGGACACGCTGAGTCTTTCCGCTAGGATGATGGACTTCCCCAGAATGTGCATTACCACCAAAAGACAGCCAGTGGAGATAGTCTACTCTCTCAATCTCATGGCCTCACGGCAAAAGGGATAATATCGGGATCCCCTGTTTGTTGATGTACCAGACTACAGACATATTGTCCGTCTGTATGGCAATAGTCCCAGAAGGAAGAAAGGCATGGACAGCTTGCAATGCCAAAAGCACCTCCCTCATCTCCAGGATATTGATATGCAGACTGGTCTCCAGAGCAGACCACATGACTTGGACTGCCCTTCATATGCAATGCCCCCAGCCCCGAGCAGGGAGGCATCTGTGGTCACAGTGATCGCAGGGGAGGGAAGAACAAATGTGCAACCCAGGAGGAGGAGGTTCGGGGATTGGAGCCACCAAAGAAGGGAGTCCCTGCAAACACAAGACAGTCGAACAGGATGCGACAAGGGAAGGTCTAGCAGGGACCATTGAACCAGTAAGGTCAATTGCAGGACCCTCATGTGGAGGCATGCAGTTGGAATACAGGCGATTGTGGCCGCCATGGACCCAAACGTCTGCAGAAGAAAGCCCACCAGGGGAAACTGGGCTTGAAGAATGTACTGTACATATGTATGTAAAAAACAACAAAAGGGTACATCCAAAAGCTGCAATAATCACCGTGACTCCAGTCTTCACTTCAGAGTTTTAATGAAAAAACACAAATCCAAAAGTTAGCGCTTTCATGTTCTACCAAACGTTTCATCAGACTTCAATGAACTAATGTTGAAATCTAAGCCTTTATATAGTGTATTATTCAATTAAATAATTAAACAATTGAGATAATTAATATTTAAGGTACTAAAGCAGATATGTACTATACATATACTCTAAAATATTCTATGTACATAGTTTTGTATTTAAAATGTATATCTGAACTGTATGGATAAATATATATCATAAATACATGTTTATAAAAAAATATATAAAAATGAAAAAATTTAAATTATATATATATATGTGTTGTATATAAATGTTAAATATAAACATATATACATATATATCTTGCCACATTTGTTCAGCGACAGACAAACCTATCATAGAATAACAATATATAAAAGCAAATACATATGAAAGTGTTTATTAATGCTTAAAATTATTAAAAATGTTTTAATGTCTATAGGGTCTAGATGCCAAAAATGGTTTCAATGTAATATTTTCATTCAACCCATAGGTTTTATGTGCTTGCAGTCTAAGAATCCATTTATTTTCCTTCTCTTCAGTATGATTTTTAATGTTACCTACTCTATCAGATGTATTTATTAATTCCAATACCCTAAACTTAAAAATGTGTGTCAAATCATTTTCCAGAACATGTCATGCTAAAGCATTGTTGGTGTTCTCCTTGTTTATAGCATACAGATGTTCTCTAATGCGCTCACGCGAACTTCTGTTTGTTTTGCCCACATAAAAATGTGGGCAAGACTGGCACTGTGCTAGATAGACTATATTCCTAGATTTACAGTCTGCATAAAACCTAAAAGTGCAAATACATCCTGTCACTGGGTGAATAAAACTGTCATCATTCGCAATATGGGCACATTGATTGCATGAGCGACATGCAAAAGTACCTGATCTCTGAGACTTAACTGGGTCATTGTTGGTTTTCTCATAACAGGGAATTCTTTTCAATGACTTCATATTCCTATATGTAATGCTGGGTCTATCATCTATTAAAGATCTAGTTTTATCATTCATTGTGAGAAATTTCCAATTGTTCTCAAGTATCTGCCTAATATATGTATTCCTATTGGTGAAAGGAATGGTCAATCTATTCTTACTTATATTGGCAGAAGACTGATCTCTGTATATAATTATCTGCCTTTCTATGTAGAAATTGATACAGAATATGATGAACAGAGACAGATATTAGCTAACAACTTTCTTTTAAGAGGATATAAGGATAGTGAGGTTCAGGAGAGTCTTAGATATAGTAATACATATAGAACAGCAGGAGGTATTCCATTTCCGAGGAGAGGTAGTGGCTAGGGACCGAGCCCGAGAAGTCTCCAGCTCCGGAGAGAAATGCGGAGACCAGAGCTGAGGAGAACTCCAGCTTGGATGTCTGGGACTTGGAGGGAGGCTCAGTCAAGGAAGAGCACTTTGGAGACATCTTCCTAGGTTGATCCTGCTCTTTCCAACATGCCTTCACTCCATCCCTGGACTTCTTGGACAGAGTTAGAGTCCTAGAAGCCAGAGCGGAAAAAGAGGAGGCCTCTGCGGGAGGTGAGAGAAGACCCTTTAAAATAAGCTTACTCCTCCAGTCGATCAAAGCATGGGGGTTGAAGCCTGTGCAGATCAAACAGGAGGTATACAAATGGGGCAACTCCCAAACAGACTATGCACAGTGTGTGGGCATCGGAAGGTGGAAGCTTGTGCTCACATTCTGCATACTTTCTAAACCCTGGCTTAGGGGGGGGTGTCAGCCATGGGAAGGAAGGCCACACACACACACACACACACACACACACACACACACACACACACACACACACACACACACACAAAAGGAAGGAAAAGTTTTTTTTTTTAAACAAAGACCAAACCCGGGGACATGGACAGTAGAAGGTAGGGGAAAGAAGATTGATGGAAAGGGAGAAAGAGAAGAGATAAAACCCCCCCAAAAAGAACACTTACACGCTGGGGAGCTTGAAGCAGTAGAAAACCCATGTTATTCAAAGCAAGCAGCAGATCTGAGGGGAGGAAAGAGTGAGGCATTATGGGTAAGGGAGGAGATTGGACTTTAGATCCAATGCTGGAGCACATGAGCGTGTGGCACAAAAATCGCGGTCTTGCTCATGCAGGATAAGGACCCAATGAAGAGAAATACCTGTACTAGAAAATTACTCTTATGGAACACATTTGCTTTGGATATAAAGCTGGTCTTTAAGCATAACCCTCTAAACATAACACACTAAGCATAACATGGATTAATGGATGGGCCGTCGTAAACACATCCTAGGTCTGTCCCACCAAAGCCTTTTGAAAGGGGTCAAAACTAGATATAAAACAGTCATGTCAACGGGCGTCTACAATTTGGGATTTTATAGCTGGGCTACTTATGGTCCTCTGGATCAATAGCCTAGTATTAAATACAAGCCTGCAAGTGGGTGTGTAGTTACATGCATGAATACATATGTATGTGCAAGTATTACACAAGTGCTACAGTTAAGTGTTGATACAAAGGTTCATTGGTGATTACTAGGCTAACAACCCCAGGAGGCATTTTTAAGACTAGCCATACTTTCTATATTTATCTGATAAGTAGGTTTGAGCAAGGCTGGTCAAGCATTTACAGGTTGGCTCTGACTACAAACAGGTGCCATACCAGAGGTAAAAGTCTGATTCTCCATCTACTGGTCCAAGTAACACCTGAAATGGGCTGGGGAAAAACTTTGATTCACAATTCTCAGAATAGGGGTAGGCTTAGAGACACTGAGACCCTTCAACATGTCCTATTTAAGTCGCTGATAAAGTCTAGGGTCTAGAATGTGTAATTCTGATGCTATTTGTTTTGTGGATGTACTACAGGTTCATCAGACACACAAACACCGTTATAAAAGCATGTACACACATGGACACAAGGTAACTTTTTTACACAGATATTCATGTTACGATCAAGTAATTGCAGTCTCACTGTGTATATGGCTACACCACCAAGTTATTATTGAATAAACGACAGGGTTGCTTATGTATTACTACTAAGCACAAACACATTTGCATAACATGCTCCACACTGCAATGTACCATTGAGAAATTTCTGTCAGCAATCAGGTGTATATAACTTCTCTCCAGTCTATATACTGTAAAAATTGTTGCGCATGTTACAAGTTGTTCTCTCAGGGAAAAACTTTGCCAGGGGGACGTTTAGTGCAAACTATCTTGCCACACAAATTAAAAAAAAAAAAAAAAAAAAAACACATTACTCGAGAAGCAATATACTAAGGCCACAAAAAATTTTGTGTCTTGCTGAGTGTGTGGAAAGGATAATGAAGATACTTACGCAGAAATCAGTACTGATGTCCCAAACGCTGAAAAGTTCCAAAGCAAATTAACAAAACAAAATGACTGCTTTTCACAGCAGGAAACCAATAGTAAGCAATTAAATTGATGGAGACAAATTACTTTGAGAATCTACACAGTTAAGCACATTTTGGAAAAAAAACTATCCTTGTTTTGTTCAAAACTTTATTCAAAAGCCATATCATACAACCTAATGGCATGTAAATGAGGTATTTTCTTGTAAGACGAGTAGGTGCAACAGCCCCCACCCCAAAAAAACCCACAAACAAAGGGTTCTGTCCTTTGCATCCAGTCAAAATAACTTTATAAAGATGCTGTACAAATGTAAAAAAGGCGCTCCCCTCCCTGAAACAATACAGTTTTGGCCAGTTTCATGCTGGCAACCCTTTCAATACTGTGAACATTTTAAATACCTTTCTGTGACAACTTAAGTATCCCCCCCCCCCGAATGGTGGGAGGATTCCTCACTATTCACATGCCACTGGTTGTATAACACCTGCTAAATGAAAGAAGCAGTGTCCCAAACAAGATACATAACTGACCTTCAGAAAGCAATAAAGAATGCAAACCAAGGGAGATAAATCAAACAGAAGGGGTTGAGTACACATTGTTCTTAACACCACATCTCTGCCCCACTCTTTTCTCAAAGCTAGGATTAAAAACTGAAAGCTTGCAGACTGTTTACAATGTAGGGCAGCAGCTATTAGGCCATGTCTTTTAAAAGCTAGTATATGAGGGGATGGGGTCAAGTCTACAGACGGCATTCAGAGCCAATATCCACATGTATTTATCGTGGCATTTGCCATTCAAACACGTATAATCCTCAAAGCTCTCTGCTAAGGAGGAAGAACAGAAACTCCAGTTTCGAATTCACAATGTTCAGTTCTAGTCTCCTCAATACAAACTCACATGGCCTACTTTCAGCAAAGACCTGAAAAGGTGTCATCACACCGAGAGTAACCAAGCTAGAACAAGAACATTTCCCTACTTTTTTTTTTTTTTTTTAAATGCTGTGTAATGTTTTACATTCACCTAACAAATCAGCTCAGACAGCTAGGACCTTAGATTAAGGTACATAAAAAATGCAGCATCCTTATGTTGCACTGCATTGTCAATAATGAGACAAATCCAAGCATGTAGTGTGGGAATAGAACCCATAGCCTTTGTGCTACCTTCTGAGCCACTGACAGCACTGGAAAGCTCTGATGACATGATGGGGAACCAAAACCTACTGGCACACAGCAACACAGATACAGCCCTATACCTTTTGATATCTGAACAGGAAATTCAACACAAAATATTTCCACTACTGCACTGGAAAGGAGAGGGCTTAAGTAACCTGCTCAAGGTTAAGAAGCTGCAATGGATGTCAAGTAATTCCGACAAGAGTTTGTAAGCTTTTAAAGTCAACATTAAGCAAATCCATTTGAAGCCCAACTTCTGGAAGCATCTTTAAAATGCATTTCAAAATTAAACTGGTAAAGGACCCTACGAATACCAAGCTCTTAAAAAAAAATAACTCATGGAAAATGCTGGCTAACTAAGATAATTAACACAGACCTTCTCTGTGTACATGCAAAGTGCCGATGACCAAATATTCTAAATGAAAAAAAAAATTAATGTTACTAGATCATTTCTAATTGAATTAGTGCATGTGCAGCACTTGTGGGGCTGTGTGTCCCATTTTTCTGAAAACTCAAAATACAAGGAAAACGTCATGAGCTGACGCCAGCCTGCCACCACTCTACAGCCGAGAGAGGCTGCAGCAGCAGAGAAACAAAGAAGCCCCTGTACCATTCTCCCACTACATGCTGCCTAAGAGCTGCATTAGTACTGCTGCAAGAACTTCACTCTGCATCGAGCTCTTCACGTAACCATCAACAAGTTAACGTCTGAAGGAGCATTTGACAAGAACAAATATTCAACCCTGCATGGAACAATCAGGATGGCAACCGAAAGAGAAAGGGACCTATTTCAATCTATTCTCTCTCTCCCCCAACAGGAATAGCTTTTTTTTTTTTTTTTTTGCATAAAAAGTATCGAGAGGAATTTTCTGTCTTCAGCAACAAAAGCAGCCTTCAGTGGTGAACTTAAATAATTTCATCATGGCCAGCTTGATTCTGCTACACATCGAGAGACCCGACACAGTTTCTGAAAATCAAGTCACTCACTGGGCATGGGCTGTAAAGCTCTGTTCTCCACAGGAATATTTTTTGGACTTGCAGATCAGCGAGTCTGTATAGGACAGAAGCTGAATGCAGACCTTCATGTTCCTAAAAGAATGGGTAAGTCAATACCTTCACAGTTCAATGCTAAATCTGTGCATAGCTTGTGCTGGAGTACAGATTAGATGGATAGAAGTGAAGCAATGTAGGTAAAGACTAAATCATAATAGCAGAAAGCTGTTCCGAGCTTGAGAACAATACTCCTCAGCATTCTCATTTTAAAGGACCTGCACTAACTGCAGTGTTCATAAAATGCTAACAGACAGCCTTAAACTACTTTAAGAATTTTTATTTGTTAAAGTTTTAAAAAATGATGAAAATTAAGCAAACAAAGCAGCCCTTTTAGGAAAAACTGTCATGTTTTTCTTCAAGGAACAGTCAGATTACAGTGAGGTTTGGATACCCATTAACATCATCATCCCAGGGGCCTGCTAGGTTTGTCAAATGATGTACTTTGTACTGCACAGTATGTTCATACCATTTTCACATACGTAGATTTAGGGTCCATACCTTTCTGCCTCCAACCTGATAAATATTCACGTGTATGCTTTAGTTACAAACCACAGAAGTGCTTTATAAGTACACTTATTGACCAATATACAGAAATGGGCATTATAGTTTCCGCAGTTCTGCTTAACAGTAATGCTTAAAGAGAGACGTCAGAATTACTCTAGGGGGTTCTCAGGGTTAATACTCTGTTCATTTAGTCATAAAATTGTTTTCAGCCTGCAGACTTGCAGTGACTGTAGGAACTCTCATTTAATCAGTCCTGCATAACAGCTCTACTGACAACAGCAGAAGAGTGAAAACGAAGCGCATATTTCCAGGGAAGGCTTATCGCTGTAATTGTGCATATGTTCTAAAGTGGCCAGTACTACTTTGAGTAGAATCTGTGAGCAATACTTCTAAGTTATCAAATCATATGATTATGTGCTTCAGTTACTGACACAGCCTGAAGATTTAAGTTGGTATTAATTACAATTTTTAAATGCTACTATATAAAATAAGCTACATAAATCAACATTTCCCCATAATTTTTTTTTTTTTTTTTTTACAGGTTGGCTCCATTCACAATGCCCACTGAGACGTTCTACATCTGTATTAACACTGCCGACTCTTTATGCAATAATTCTCCTTTCCAAAATGTTGCCTGTTTTTGGCATCACTTGCCCACCCAAATGTCGCTGTGAGGATCTGCTCTACTACTGTGACTCTCAGGGCCTTCAGGCAGTGCCAGATAACATTGACAAGAGTTCTCTGGGCTTGTCAATCCGACACAACAGTATCACTGAACTGCATAGTGATCAGTTTGCCTCATTAACTCAGCTTACATGGCTACACCTGGATCACAACCACATCACAACAGTGCATGAAGACTCCTTCCAAGGGCTTTATAAACTTAAGGAGTTAATCCTCAGCTCCAACAAACTGGGTCACTTGCCCAAGGCCACCTTCAATCAGCTCATTAACTTACAAAACCTCGATCTTTCATTTAATCAGATGACATCACTAGAACCAGAGTTATTTAATGGGCTGCGGAAACTACAAACTATGCACTTGCGGTCCAATTCCTTACGTAATATCCCCATTAGGATTTTCTGGGATTGCCGCAGTTTAGAATTCCTAGACCTAAGCCACAACCGTTTGCGAAGTCTTGCACGCAATGGATTTGCTGGGCTATTAAAACTGACAGAGCTTCACCTGGAGCACAATCAGCTGACAAAGATCAATTTCGCTCATTTTCCACGGCTCATCAGTCTCCATACGCTATACCTACAGTGGAATAAAATTAGTAACCTGACATGTGGGATCATGTGGACATGGGAAAGCTTAAAAAAGCTTGATCTCACAAATAATGAGGTAAAAACAATAGACCTAACAGTTTTTGAAACAACTCCAAACCTTCAAACTGTTTTGCTGGATAATAACAAGTTGACAACCCTGGATTTACAGATTTTAAATTCGTGGAAATTGCTAACGATGGTGGGACTTTCTGGCAACCTCTGGGAATGCAGTCACCAAATCTGTGGACTAGCAACATGGCTAAGCAAGTTCAGAGGACGATGGGAACACCCAATACTGTGTCACAGTCCTGCACACACACAAGGGGAGGACATCTTAGATGCAGTACACGGGTTTCAGCTTTGTAAAAACTTAACAGCTACTGTTACATCCATGGCTGTGTACTTCACAGATGTCACTCAACCAATGGAGAATGTAACAGAATGTGGCACAAGCCCTACACAAACAACTTCTCAAACATCTGAAACGCACAGCCAAACCACCACGAACCTTGCAGTTACAGTAGGTGACAGTGATCTTACTGAAATTGACAACACCATTCTAACTCAAAAGGTGGTGATGGGTACAATGGCACTTCTGTTCTCTTTCTCTCTCATTATTTTTGTTGTGTACATCTCTCGAAAGTGCTGCCCCCCCACTCTGAGAAAGATAAGGCAGTGTTCAGCCATTCAAAACCACAGGCAGCTTCGGAACCCCACAAGGTCGGCCTTGTCAGACTTATCTTCTCAAGGTGCATACAGTGAATATGAGCCCACTCCTGAAGGAGGATCTCTTGTCATTATCAATGGATATGGACAGTGCAAATGCCAGCAACTGCCTTATAAGGAATGTGAAGTCTGACATACACAAGCTGAAATGTACAGTTGTTTCTGAAGGACACACTAAATGCGTTTTTTTAAAGGTACAAAATTAAACTTAACAGATTTTTGTCAAATGTGATATTAAGTTTTGCAGTGACAATAAGATACATAGCTTTTCTGTAAATGTTAATTCCAGTCTATCTTTCACTGCAGTCAATTACTTAAGCTGCTTACTTCTGACGTGTTTCCAGATGTGGACAATAAAGCTAACTGCTCTGCTGGTACTCTAATGACTAAACAAGCAAGACACCAATAGTAGCAAAAATGCTTGTACATATAAAATAAATGCTACAATGTTGAAAAATAAAAAAGGTTTTGTTTACCTAGTATACATAAAATACTGCAGTTCTGCATGAGGGTGGCAAACACTCCTTTAGACACTATATTCAGTTAAGGCTATTTGTTCTTCCTGATCTCACAAGTGCTATACATAATCTTATCAATGAAAACATGTTCAAATGGTAGATATTAGCACCCATGGGTCAAATTTTAATACACTCCTGGAATGCATTACCATATTAATTGCTAAATCAAACCAAAAAGGGTCTCGGGACACTGCTGACAACTCACTGGAAACAGATCAGCATATTTTCTACAATAAGCAATGGGGCAGAAAGGGCATACCTGTTGTCAGTGCATGGCCACAACACTGGCAGTGAGAGCTGGGGTCACTCAGAGCACAACCCCAAGTGTACAACACACACAACTCAATAAAATTGCAGGGTTTACAAATATGTCAAGTGCATGCAGAAAGGTAAGCAGTGGACACGTATTTAAGTTAAGCATTTATAAACGGGCAGTCAGTTTTACAAATTGTTACGCATGAATAGCAACCAAAGGTTACTCAGACGTTCAAGTAATCACCACTCAGCAGAACAGTTCTAGTGCGGCGTTAGTAGTACAGATCTTTTACAAAACCCACAGCATGCAGACATTAAGACCATTTAGCAAAAAATGCTACAACAGCAGCACTCTATTCAGTAAAGGCAACTAGTGTTACAGCAGAGAGACTGCAAACATCAGACACTTCCCTCCTACCCCACACACGCACATATACACACACACCAACTGTAGATGAACGTCCCATGAAAAAGCTGATAAATGAATCCCTCAACTGAACAGATGCACTGAATGGCAGCCTAATCTTCTACATTTTCAATGGCAAATACATGGAGGAGAAAACTGTCGGTTACAAACATTCAAAGACTAAGCTGTACACTGAAGCTGTACCTTCACATTATGAGACAAACTCCCAGCGCCATCTCAAGCAACATTTTGGAATAAAGCACAATATGACACAGCAAGAGGGGGGGGGTGTAAAAGAGAGGGTGATGGGAAGTCATTTCAAAATTGTTGTATTTGCAAAGCAACCTTTTACACCAAGGAAACAGACCTAGTAACAATGCTGGCTAATTCTAACAGATTTCTTTGTCAGCTACCATACCAAATAAGCATTTAAGTCTAACAGTTGAGGTTGTTTGGGAAACCTGTATTAAATTGCTGCATTTACAGAGAAGGTACAAATTGGAGAAATTAAAATTATCAGTTACCCCCGGTGATGGGTCCGAAAATGTAAACATTTTCTTCAGCGTATTCTTTTCAGCTTTTTTTTTTTGTTATTTGTTTAAACAGACGTCTTCAGTATTTACAAAACAGAGCTCCTGAGAGACAAATCAATCGCTAAACAGTGCAATCTACATCATAGAAAAGTAAGAATGGAAGCAGAAAACGCTTCAGTCTACCAATAACTCATTACTGTACAATCAAAAAAATGCAGATAGCAACTGGACATTTTAAAGCATGATCACTTTACAAATTAAGATGTTCATCACCTTAAAATAGTGGCATATAGGCTGCTCATCTGGAAGAAGGGCATTTTTATACAGGCAGCTCTAATCAGTTACCATTTCAGAGTTCTAATACACTGATACTAGGATATGCAGAAACTACTACACATTCACAGGCTAAATAACTTGCTAAAGGCTAGTATCACTATGCAATGCGAGGGCAAATGACAACTATACTTTAGGATAACTTAGAAACTGTTCAGAATGCTGTACCATTGCTAGAGCCCAGGCATATATTATATATACATACACACACGTACACCCTCAGTGTGTGTGTGCATGTATATGTGTGTGT